>NC_091333.1:17560478-17625478 GCF_038502225.1 Cherax quadricarinatus
AGAAATGGAGCTTCATTTAGGGGAAATGTTTGATTTTTGCCAATGTTCAAAAGTAAACAAATGATGCCATTGTCCAATAAATGTCCAACTAGCCATTCTAATATGCAGTCATGAATGGGTTGATGTTATTTATACAATTATTACAGTATTGCAGTAGTCTACATAATAGTAAGTCTTCTATTTTTTGTTTGAATAAAAATTCAAAATAGAAAGCAAGAGTAATATCAGAGGGGCCTGGAGACGTGACTGATGAACAAAGAAAATGTTATTTTAGAGCCAGGAATGTCTGCTTTGTTCATTCTGGACCTTATTTTGAAATTGTCATATTTTTTAGTTTTCGTGAAATTGGCCAAATTGCAAATTTCTGACCACATTATTAGGTAGTTGAAATCAGTAAATGGGCAGTTTCTTGTACACAATCGATAGAAAAAATGGAGTTCTAAAAAAATAGCTATGAGTTTGGGCGACTGGAACAAGGGAATTAGCCGAAAATAGGGCTCAAAGTGGGCAAAATCACCGATTTGTAAACAGCGCCGAGGTCGCTAACTTCGCGAGAGCATAATTCCGTCAGTTTTTCATCAAATTTCGTTTTTTTGGTGTCATTACAATCGGGAAAAGATTCTCTATCATTTCATAAGAAAAAATAATTTTTTTTTTTAAATTTTGCGACACCAGGAGACACCTCAGGATTGGGGGTTGCGACAGTCAAAGGGTTAATCCGTTCCAGAAGGTCAGTCTAAATCCAAAACGGACAAAAACTGAAGCAGTATTTCCCATAAGAAATAATGTAAATACAATTAATCCATTCCAGACACCCAAAAATATTAACAAAAAAAAAATATATTTTTTAACCCTTTGACTGTTTCGGTCGTATATATACGCCTTACACGCCACTGTTTCTGACGTATTTATACGCGTAAATTCTAGCGGCTTCAAATCAAACGGGAGAAAGCTGGTAGGCCCACATGTAAGAGAATGGGTCTGTGTGGTCAGTGTGCACCACAAAAAAAAATCGTGCAGCACGCAGTGCGTAATGAAAAAAAAAACTGACCGTTTTTTTTGGATTAAAACGCTGACTTTGAGATGTATTTTCGTATAGTATTTATCGTTGCATTCTCGTTTTCATGGTCTCAGGTGATAAAATGGAAAACATAGTACAGAAATAGAGATGATTTTGATTACTTTCACGATGAAAACGACCTTGAAATTGCGCTCAAAGTATCGGAAATGTTCGATTTTTACCAATGTTCAGGAGTAAGCAAATCACACCACACGTCCAATACACTTCAACTGGTGAGTCTAATATTCTTTCACTAGTGCACTGATATTATTTATACCATTTTTACAATAATGCAGTAGTCTGCATAACAGTAAATTTTGTATTTTTTTTGTATGAATAAAAAATCAAAATAGAAAGCAGTAGCAATATAAGAGGGGCCTAGAGACGTGACTAATGAACAGAGGATATGTTATTTTAGTGCCAAGAATGTCTACATTGTTTATTCTGGACCCTAGTTTGAAATTGGCATCTTTTTTAATTTGCGTGAAATTGGCCAAATTGCCAATTTCTGACCACTTTATTGTGTAGTTCAAATCGGTAAATGGGCGGTTTCTTGTACTCAACTGATAGAAAAAATGAAGTTCTAAAGAAATAGCTATGAGTTTGGTCAACTGGAACAACAGAATTGGCCAAAAACAGGGCTCAAAGTCGGCGAAATCACCAATGCGTATATGTTGCTGAGACTGCTAACTTCGCAGGAACGTAATTCTGTGAGTTTTCAACCAAATTTCCTACTATTGGTGTCATTACCATCGGGAAAAGATTCTCTATCATTTCATAAGAATTTTTTTTTTTTTTTTTTTTTTTTCAAAAAATTTATCGACATAGGGGCCTGCGACAGTCAAGGCATTAAAGAATAACTATAGTTTTGCATAAAACAGTGAGAAAGAATTATAAATAACTAATGAAATTGATAAATGAGCATTTAACATCACACTTACCTTTATTGAAGACTCTTGTTGGGGTATAGACAGCGAGGAGGGGAGAGGGAGGAGGAGCAGCAGAGGTTATAGTTTGGAAGGGGAATTCCCCTCCATAAGGACTTCAGGTATCAAAGCCCTATCTTGGGCTGCTTCCCTTCTTTGTCTTTTACTTGCACTGGACCCCTGTCACATTACAAAATCTGTCCAGAGTGCTCTGTTTCTGCTGTCTCCAAGATTTGCCTAAAATGGGACAAGGTATTGTCACTGAACATGTTGCAGATACTGCTTGTATCAGCTTGGTAAGGGTGATATTTTTCCACAAAAGTTTGCACCTCATTCCACTTTGCACATACAGTATGTCCTTAATCACTGTTTGTGATCTCTGTTTCGTTAGCATATCTACCCCTTTCACAGCATCAGCTTCCTTGATTTCTACTTTCTTTGCCAGGATGGAACTGATGGTTGATTTGGACTTGCATACATCCTGGCGAGCTCAGCCACACTTACGCCACTTTCGTATTTTTCTATAATCTTTCTTGAATTCTGTCGTGTTTCTCGCCTTCTTTACCAAAGGGCTGGCACTAGGAACTTTCTTTGGGCCCATTGTGGCTTATTTTGCAGTCACACTCAGTAAACAAGCACAAAAAACAATGGATTATTACGAAATGTTTCGGATGAATGCTCACTCAACCAGTGACAGAGTGAGACCGAGATATGTAAGCATGAGTGGCAGTGTCCTGGGTGGGTGGACGTGACTGAATAACGACAATTTCCTGGACAAGGTATGAAACCTGGAACTAAATTTCGCCAAAAAAGTGGTTGAAATCCGAATCATACAATACAGTGGACCCTTGACCAATGATACTATAATGCGTTCCTGAGAGCTCATCGTTAGTCAAAATTATTGTTAATCGAGTTAATTTTCCCCATAAGAAATAATGGAAATCAAATTAATCCATTCCTGACACCCCAAAGTATTGAAAAAAAAAATTTTTACCACATGAAATATTAATTTTAATACACACAAACTGAAGAAGAAATGTACAATTACATGACACTTACCTTTATTGAAGATCTGGTGATGATTGATGGGATGGGAGGAGGGGAGGGTGTGGATGGTGTTAGTGTTTAGAAGGGGAATCCCCTTCCATTAGGGCTTGAGGTATCAAGTCCTTTTCCGGGGTTACTTTCCTTCTTCTTTTAATGCCACTAGGACCAGCTTGAGAGTCACTGGACCTCTGTCGCACAACATATCTGTCCATAGAGCTCTGTACCTCCCGTTCCTTTAAGATTTGTCTAAAATGGGCCATAACATTGTCATTGTAATAGTCACCAGCACGGCTTGCAATAGCTGTGTTAGGGTGATTTTCATCCATAAAGGTTTGCAGTTCAACCCACTTTGCACACATTTCCTTAATCTTTGAAGTAGGCACAATGGATTCCACAGCTGCCATAGGCATCTCAGGGTTAGCCCCCAAACCCTTCAAAATCTTTCTTAATTTCCATACTAATTCTCACCCTTTTTATCACAGGGTTGGCACTAGAAGCTTTCTTGGGGCCCATGGTGATTTATTTTGCAGGTGCAATCACTAAAAACGCTGTGATAATATGAAATGTTCCGATTGTATATATGGATGCGACCGCAGTGGCTGTCTTGTAAACGCTGGCACCCATGGGACAAGTGAGGCGCGCTCAGGCCACACGTGGACGTGTCTCAAATGGAACGAATCGTGTTATTTGAGTTTTTTAGCGCTAGTCGAGGCAAAATTTTTGTGTTAAAATGTATCTCTAGTCGGATTTAACGTTATATGATGCCATCGGTGGTCGAGGGTCCACTGTATCTGGTGCGGACGAAATCTGGGGTTCCACTGTATAGATGTAAGAGAATTAGTCTGTGGACTGTCAGAAAGGTGTATGGAAAAAATATACAGTACATTAATAATAGACGGTGAGACTTGAGTATTGAATATGTTAGAAGCAGAGAGATTGTAGAAAAGGCAAGAAAGATACTGGTAGTTGATGTTAAAATGGCAGCCAAGAGGAATAAATTATTTTTCCTCACTTAAGGACATAGAAAAGACCTATAATAAAGTATCTAATGGCACTTAGAAAGTTTATTCCGCTGTAAAGATTAACCCCTCATTCCATCGATACTTTGTATTCTTTACACTGGAATATTTATGTACTTGGATTTACCCCATTTAAGGTTGCCTTAATTGCAGATGTTGAGAATGTTCAGAGAACTTTCACTGCCCACTAGTACCCAACTAAATTATTAGGAAGACCTGAGGTATGCTGCCTGGAGCACAGAAAACAAAAATATGTCATAATTTACAGTTGAGGGAACTGGTTGCAAATTTGCCAACAGAAATAATCCCTAATAAGAATGGGAATCATGATACAGTGCAAAATATTCCCAGTGAAAAACAGGCACACTAAAGGATAACTCAGTTTCCTAGGCTTGTCAACACCTTCACTTCAGATATAAGAGTATTTACTTGCTGGTTGATTATCAGATATGACCCCTAATTGTATTCAAGAGGGAATATACCTGGAGGAATATACCTGGAGTTGGTTTCAGGGGGTCAATGCCCCCACTGCTTGGTCTGTGACCAAGTTCTTGATTAGCAACTCTGTTGTGCCTATGACAAAATGATCTGCTAGCAATACCAGTCTGATGATCAGGTCATCAACCAGGAGACCTGGTCTGAACCTGATCACAGGAGCAGTGGCCACTGAAACCATCAACACACAAATACCAGGTGTCAAATACTGCATTTTTTTTTTTTCAACAAGTCGGCCGTCTCCCACCGAGGCAGAGTGACCAAAAAAGAAAGAAAATCCCCAAAAAGAAAATACTTTTATCATCATTCAACACTTGCACCACACTCACACATTATCACTGTTTTTGCAGAGGTGCTCAGAATACAACAGTTTAGAAGCATACACATATAAAGATACACAACATATCCCTCCAAACTGCCAATATCCCAAACCCCTCCTTTAAAGTGCAGGCATTGTACTTCCCATTTCCAGGACTCAAGTCCGACTATATGAAAATAACCGGTTTCCCTGAAACCCTTCACAAAATATTACCCTGCTCACACTCCAACAGATCGTCAGGTCCCAAGTACCATTTGTCTCCATTCACTCCTATCTAACACACTCACGCACGCTTGCTGGAAGTCCAAGCCCCTTGCCCACAAAACCTCCTTTACCCCCTCTCTCCAACCCTTTTGAGGACGACCCCTACCCCGCCTCCTTCCCCTGTAGATTTATGTGCTTTCCATGTCATTCTACTTTGATCCATTCTCTCTAAATGACCAAACCACCTCAACAACTGCTCTTCTGCCCTCTGACTAATACTTTTATTAATTCCCTTTTCCTAATTTCCACACTCTGAATTTTCTGCATAATATTTACACCACACATTGCCCTTAAACAGGACATCTCCACTGCCTCCAACCATCTCCTCGCTGCTGCATTTACCACCCAAGCTTCACACCCATATAAGAGTGTTGGTACTACTATACTTTCATACATTCCCTTCTTTGCCTCCATAGATAACGTTTTTTGACTCCACATATACCTCAACGCACCACTCACCTTTTTTCCCTCATCAATTCTATGATTAACCTCATCCTTCATAAATCCATCCGCCGACACGTCAACTTCCAAGTATCTGAAAACATTCACTTCTTCCATACTCCTCCCCAATTTGATATCCAATTTTTCTTTATCTAAATCATTTGATACCCTCATCACCTTACTCTTTTCTATGTTCACTTTCAACTTTCTACCTTTACACACATTCCCAAACTCATCCACTAACCTTTGCAATTTTTCTTTAGAATCTCCCATAAGCACAGTATCATCAGCAAAAAGTAACTGTGTCAATTCCCATTTTGAATTTGATTCCCCAGAATTTAATCCCACCCCTCTCCCGAACACCCTAGCATTTACTTCCTTTACAACCCCATCTATAAATATATTAAACAACCATGGTGACATTACACATGCCTATCTAAATACTGCAAATACTGCATGTATATCAATAAATTGTCAATCTAGGTAGAGTGCTTTATTTATAATAATTATACAGTATTTGTAATAATTTCAGTATAGCATAATTTTCATTCTTTTTGAGTGGAGGGTCTGAAACATGACTCTCAAGTGTTTTAACCCCTTGATGATTGGCCTTGAGTGGGCAACTTTCATTGACCTTTAATCCAAATCAGGGCTCACTAAAACTTTTTATATTTTGGCTGCTTTTCTCTGTTCAGATTAGAACTGCAACTTTCTATATCAGTCAGCTTCATAACCTGATTTTATATGCTGTACAGCCTCTCTTCATTTTACGACAGGGTTCCGTTCCTAAGACCATGTCGGTAAACAAATTCGTCGGTAAGTGAGGAGCATACTATAATGGTAGTGGGTTTACATCAACTGTCTTTGATATTGTTTTAATATCAATGTTGGTACGTACCAGTTATAACATTTCTGGTATATTTTTAAATGTTTATACAGTAGTGTACTGTATATGGTAATAAACAGAATAGAGGAAATCGGTTCTAATATACATTATTTAGGTATGCATACTGGTCAGAGAGCCTGTTATAAGTCCGTATCGTCGGTAAATGAGTACGTCGCTAAGTGAGGAGAGGCTGTACTTGCAAAAATGTATCAGTAGTCTCCTTTAAACTTTTTTGTGAACTTCTGCATGTTAGTAAATGTAACATCAGTAGGGAATGGTTCAGAGCTGCCCCTTTTCGTAAATTTTTGGGAATTTTTCTTTGCTAAACAGCATCATTAGATTGACTTACTAATCTTGGTGGTTTTATGAAAATAGGGAGATGCTTCTAATTTGTAGGTACATACCATGTGCAGAAAACTGTTCACCCTGCATAAATGTAAAATGAAGATCGTTTGAGTGGTAAGCATAACTTGTAATAATGACAAAAGCTGAGGCATAAGTGGCTGGAGTAACATCTCGGTATATATTAAGTTTATGTATTGTACTGTGGAAACAAAAGGAGTGCCTTGATGCCAGTGAAGGGCTCGTTATCTAAGGAATTGGAGCTATCCTTTCCTTCCTTGGGTGACCCTGATTGCTTCCTATTTCAGAGGCACTGTATAACTGTTAATAATTATATAATAGCTGATAATTAAGATTTTTATGGAATAAATTCAAATACATTTCTGTAATAGATTTTTACTTAATGTATCAATTCACAGATAGGTAACCACAAGGATTAAATTCATCATACAAACACTATGGGGTAGAATAGTGAAATAGTGCTTATCTGAGTGAGTCGAGCTCAGGACATAGGTCTACGTGATGGACCCTGGCCTCAGTAACATAGTTCTATGTGACAGCCAATGAAAGGGTTAATTTGTTTTTCTCCAGTGATGTGTAGTGGAATGTAGCTATTCATATGATCTTACGACCTCTCATTTTCTATTTGTGGTCACAGGAGCAAAACTTATTATTCTGTTATCCCATCTTTAGTGTTTAATGTTAATTATGTGATTGGTGGATTATATGACAGTTGCAGTGAATAACTATTAATGACAGCATTTCTCCCACAGTAGGCTTTATCAAGTCAGTTTGACTTCAGGGTATTCTCTAAATAAAGGATTCATGGTACTGCAGTGTCAAACAAAATAGAACTGAAGTTTCACTGATGAATTATGCACTATAAGTGGAAAATTATTACTTTTTGACTGATGGAGAGTACTTCACAGCTTCTCTTAGGCTTTGAAAAACTGCTGCTTTTCTACTTTTGCACTTTGGGGCCATTATAATACAAAATTAAGAGGTATTTTGGGGCCACAGTAAATTGTGGATAACTGAAACTGCAGATACCAAATCAGTGGATATGGGGCTTTTATTGTACACAAGTTTGATTCATTGTTGTGTTTTTGGGCAGGAAGTAGTATATATTTTTCCTTCCTCTCTTTGACCCCTTCAACCGTTTTACTGTCGCAACTGCCAAAATTAAAAGTACTGAGAGATTTGTGATATTTCAAACAAAAAAGTTATCTTCTGAAATAGTAAAGAATTTTTTTCTGAAGATAATGAGTCCAAAAGTGAAAAATCTGATGAAAAAACTTACGAAATTATGCAGGTACAAAGTTGGTAGTCACGGCATAATTGACACATCAGTGACTACGCCTATTTTGAGTCCTATTATAAGTCATTTCCACTGCTTGATTCATCCCCAAGCCTCTCATATAAATAACGCTTGTCTTCCATTTTGAATCCATCATTATACCAAAAATTATAGCATTACCCTAATTCTTGGATCGTAAAATATAACCAAGAATGATTTGTCAAGATTTAGGCCATCGTAATAAGCCATTAAACAGTTCAGGGAGGCCTTACCCTTCCTTACGAAAATCGATGAAAAATGAACATTTAGCTGCTTCTGGTCAAAAAAATTGACCAAAGTCTCCATTTCACTATAGTGTCTTCCAGTCTATCAAGTGGTACTAAGAAACATCCAATAAAACCATAAAAATTTTACTGAAAAATACCTCGCAGTCACTGTAATAAACTAAACCCAAGATCATGTACTGTGGGGAGCAGGATTTTTTTTTATACTGTACACACTCACTACACACACATTCTTTCATATCTAGGCCAAAATTTAATACTTGCAGCATATATGAGGAGCTGTGCTTAAAACTTCAGTGTACGTGAGTGTCACTGGCATCAGTGATGTAGATCTACATGGGATATGGAGAAAGGGTTAATCCACTAAAGCATCCCTATATCACTCCATCAGTATGTTTCAAGGGTTAAACCCTTTCACTGTTGAGACCCCTGCTGACAAACTTGCTCCCCCCATTATTTTTTCTTATGAAATGATAGAGAATCTTTTCCCGATGGTAATGACACCAAGAGTACGAAATTTGATGAAAAACTTATGGAATTATGCTCTCGCGAAGTTAGCAGTCTCGGTGGTGACATTTACACATTGGTAATTTTGCCTGCTTTGAGCCCCATTTTTGGCCAATTCCATTGTTCCAGTCGACCAAACTCATAACTATTTCAATAGAATTCCTATTGTTCTGTTGATTGAGCACAAAAAACCACCCATTTACCAATTTCAACTACCCAATAAAATTATCAAATTGGTAATTTGGCCAATTTCAGGGAAGGCCAATTTCAAAATAGGGTCCAGAATTAACAATACAGACATTCCTAGCACTTAAATAACATTTTTTTTTTCAATAGTCACGTCTCCAGGCCCTTCATGTCAGACTGAAACATCATCATAAGCTCCTCTCTTCTATGTGCGGGTTATTTGTGCTTGCTTTCCATTTTTAATTTTTATTCACACAAAAAATAGAAGATTTACTGTTATGCAGACTACTGCATTATTGTAAAAATTGTATAAATAATATCAGCTCATTTGTGAAAGCATGTTAGACCCACCAGTTGACATGTATTGGATGTTAATGTGATTTGTTTACTCTTGAACATTGGCAAAAATCAAACACTTCGCTACTTCGAGCTCAGTTTCAAAGTACTTTTAGTCCATAAACCATTCAAAATCACTCTAGTTCTGTAAGATATCTTACATTCTATCAAATTAGACCAAGAAACCAAGAATACAACCATAAATACCATACGAAAATAAACCACAAAGTCGGTTTTAAACAACACAGTTGGAGTTTTTTGTTCTCATGCACCGCATGCTGCAGGATTTTTTTTTATACTGCGCACACTGACCACTCAGACCCATTCTCTTATATGTAGGCCTACCAGCTTTCTCCCACAAGATTTGAAGCTGCTAGAATTTTGGCATACTATTATGGGACCGATGCTGGCTTGCAAGCTGTAATATTACAAGCCAGACAGTGAAAGGGTTATGCTCTGTAGCTCTGGGAGTAGTGATGGACATGATGGGACGTCGCACTCATCATAAGCATGCAGGCACACACTTGAAGGAGGACTCATCATTTTTTCACCTAACTTTAATCCAGTTTTCAGTGGTTCAGCATTCATTTTTGTTTTGCAAACTGGAGTTATGTGGCTTGCATTTGTTTGACTAAGAAAGGTTTCCAGGCAGGAAGTAGAGATGGCATCCTAACTTCTTTCTGGAGACAGTGCTGTAGGGCTCTTTCGTATACATGTCTCAGTAAATCATGATGGGGTTTTGTTTAGGCCTGCTGCTGTTATTGAAGGATCTTTCAGTACCTCCCTCTTTAGAAGGTTATCATTAGTACATATCATTAACCTATCCGGGTGTCAGTTTCTTATTGAAAATAGTGTTATGAGGTAGATCGTGAAGAGCAGTGACGATAAAAAAAAATTGTGTATTTCCCGCTACTAGTACGAGTCCAAATCTTGCTTGTCGGCACTTTTTTCTTTGCCCATGTAAGAATGCAGGTATTTTCCTCAACATTGAGTTAAGTAGTAACTATTGTATAGAAAATAAAGGCTAAAGATGACAGTGGGGTCAAACAAGACAAAAAGAACACTGAATACCTTTACCTTTGAAGTTTCGAGAGTTTAACTACTCTTGGAGCCCGGCCATGGGCCAAGCTCATCTGGTGCTTGTTTGATCAACCATACTGTTGCTGCTGGAGGCCTGCTGTCCCACATATCACTCACAGCCTGGTTGATCTGGCACCTGGTGAAGATACTTGTCCAGTTTCCTCTTGAAGGCTTCTACACTTGTTCCAGCTATGTTTCTGATATCTTTTGGTAAGATGTTGAATAGCCTGGGACCCTGAATGTTGATACAGTGTTTGCTTATTGTCCCCACTGCACCCTTGCTCCTCACTGGGTTTATTTTACACTTCCTCCCATATCTCTCACTCCAGTATGTTGTTATGGCAGTGTGCAGATTTGGGACCAGGCCCTCGAGTGCTTTCCAGACATATATTGTCATGTATCTCTCTCTCCTCCGCTCCAGTGACTATATGTTCAAGATTTGAAGGCATTCCCAGTAATTTAGGTGCTTTACTGGCTCAGTGCAAGCGAGCTGTAAATGATCTCTGTATTTGTTCCAGCTCTGATATTTCTCCTGCTTTGAATGGGGCCGTCAGCACTGAGCAATATTCTAAATGAGGGAGCACTAGTGATTTGAAGAGTGTCACCATCGGCATTACTTCCCTTGTTTTGAAAGTTCTCAATTCCCACCCTGTCATCTTCCTGGCTGTCATGATCTTTGTCTTGTTATGTTCCTTAAAAGAAAGGTCAGCTGACATAATTATTCCCAGGTCTTTTACATGTTCGTTTCGTTCTGTTCGGTGACCCTCTTGAGTTTTGTATATAGTGCTCCTTTTGAGTTCTTCATTCTTTTCCATACCTAAGCAACTGGAACTTATCACCATTAAACATCATGTTGTTCTCCACTTGCCACTGGAAAACCCTGCTTATGTCTTCCTGTAATTTTTCAGTGTCCTCTACTGTAGTGACTTTCATGCTTATTTTGTTGTCATCTGCGAATGATGATACAGAAGTATGATGGGTGTTTTTATCTATGTCTGCTATGAGGATGAGAAACATCAGAGGTGCCAGGACAGTGCCTTGGGCACTAAGCTTTTTACCACGCTGATGCTGGATCTTGCTCTGTTTACTACGACTTGTTGTGTTCTGTGTGTTAGGAACCTGAAAATCCATCTGCCTACCTTCCCTATAATGCCCATGACCCTCATTTTGTGTACTATCACTCCATGATCATATTTGTGAAACACCTTTGCAAAATCTGTGTAAATCACATCAGTGTTTTGGTCTTCTTCCATTGCTTCTGTAATTCTGTCATAATGGTTCAGCAGCTGTGACAGGCATGATTGTCCTGCTCTAAAACCATGCTGGTTGTGCTGGTCCATGAAATTTGTAATCTGGTGTCTCATCTCACTTGCTAAGATTTTTATGATATGAAAGGTTAGGGCTACTGGTTTGTAATTTTTAGCTAGTACTCTACTACCTCCCTTACGCAAAGGAGCTATGTCAGTCTGCACTCTCTAAGGCCTCTGGTATTTCACCGATATCTAAGCTCTTTCTCCAAGGAATACTGAGGGCTCGTGCTAGTGGTACTCTTTCTTCTTTATAAATAGAGCATTCCATGAATCTGGTCCCGGTGCTGAGTGAGTGGGCATGTTGTCCATTTTTTTTTTGAAATCTATGGGATTTGTACTAATGTCAGTTAGTTGGTCTGTGTGGTCTGCTGGAGTGAAAAATATTTCTGCATTTTCAACCTTGCTGTCATTTAGTGGGTTGCTGAACATTGACTCATACTGTTCTTTTAGGATTTCACTCATTTCCTGTTCATCGTCAGTATACAATTCTCTGACACACAGAGTGAGTCTGCTCTTTGGGGGGGTAGAAGCTGATATGGAAAACATTCATACACTAGAGGGGTTGTCAGAAACCATCAGAGAAGCTTTCAGGAATTAATTATAGAAGTCCAGCACAGTTAATGAGGAGCCATTTTTCAGACTGCTACATAGGCATGCAACCAAATGTCGTTTCCAGTTCCTGTATTTTGAGTGTCTTTCATCCAGTTGTTTTTGAAGTTTAAATGTGTTTACTTGATCTCAAATTTTAGCATACAAAAAACTCCAGCTCCAGAACACCTTCATTAAGTTGAACTGCAGGCTCTGCTGATGTACTTGGCTGTATTTACATTTGATGTCATACTTCAGGGACTCTCACACTGGCCATAAGTTTTACCTATGTTTGAGAGGGTTGAATGCCAGCTCCTGAGTTTCTTGATTGTGTTGAACTGTAGCTTCTTGTCTTCTTTAGTGCTAAGCTCTAGTTCCTGGTCCTTTTAAGGTTGTGGGCTACAACTTCTGCACTGGTTAATTCGGAGCACAGTGACCATAATAAATAATAAGTCTTTGGTATGTATTTCTAGTGTATTTTAAATTAAATATTAAATGTTAGAAGACATTGGGAGGAGGGTTATGAAAGGGTATTTTCAGGTCAGCATGGGTTCAGAGCAGGTTGTACCTGCTTCTCACAATAGCTTGACCATTATGACATGGTCTTGGATGTACTGGAAGACAAGCAAAATGCAAATGTACCATGGTTTACACAGACTTTGCAAAAGCCTTTGATAAGTGCTACCATTGGACAGTTGTTCACAAAATGTGCATGAAGAGAATAATTGGAATGGTGGGTAGATGGGTACTTAACTTTCTAATAGAAACCAAAGAGTAATATTGAACAGAGTAAAATCAAAGGCTGCTACAGTGAAGAGTTTTGTTCCCCAAGACAGAGTACTTGCCCCACTTTCCTTTCTCATTCTCATATTGGTGATATGGACATAACCCATAGAGCACTGTATCATCCTTTGCAGGTGATACTAGAATCTGCATGAGAATGGCAGCCATATTTACCAAGTCTTCCAGTGGTCTGCTGACAACAATATTATGGTTAACATGGACAAATTTCAGTTGCTACTTTATGCAAAGACTGAGGAAATAACAAACAAGATTGGAGTACAAGATGCACTCAAATCACTCAGTAGAATGTGAATCTAATGTGAGAGACCTGAGAGTGATAATATCAGACGATCTCCCATTCTAGGAGCACAACAATGCCATTATTGCATCTGAAAGGAAAAGAAATGATTGGTTGGAAAACTAGAACTTTCAAAGCAATAGATGCCAAGCTAATATTGATACTCTTTAAGGTTGGAATACTGTTGTGTACTAATGGCCCCCTTCAAAGTAGGCAAAAATTGCAGAACTGAAAAATGTACAAAGAACCTTCACAGCTCATATAAACTCAATCAGGTACCTAAATTAATAGGAGCACTGAAGTCCCTTGAACTGCACTTCTTAAAAAGTAGGTGAGAAGATGCATAATAATTTACACCTGGAAATTCTGGAGGGCTTGGTCTTTTACCTGCTCACTGAAATGACTACACATAAACACAAGATGATTCAAGATACCTCTGGGGAAGAGCAGAGGTACAATGAGAGAAGTAAGTAAGTGTAAAGAGACCATGGCTCTTCAACACCCTCCCTTCATGCAAAAGGGTTATCACCAACAGACCCCTGACTGTCTTCAAGAGGGAACTTGACAAATTCCTCAAATGAGTTCCTGATGAGTGAGGCTGTGGTGCATATGTTGGACTGTGGGTGCCAGCAGCCTGATCGATCAGTCCAGCAACTGGGAGGCCTGGTCTGGGGTGTGAGGGCAATGACCTCCAGAAGTGATTACAGATAACCTATGATGTAGAGGAAGGATTGTTGAGGTGGTTCGAGAATTTAGAGGATGAAGCAGAATAGGAAGACCCAGGGGGTATATAAATCCAGGGTGAAAGGAAAGAAGGGTAGGTGGTCATCCCAGGTAAGGGTGGAGGAAGCGTGTGAATGGGTGGTAGGACTTTAAGCATCCAGCAGGCATGCGAGTGTGTTAGATCAGGGAAAGTGGAGACAAATTATTTTAGGAATTTGATTTGCTGTTGGAATGTGAGCAAGGTAACACTTATGAAAGGTTTGACAGAAACTGATTAGCCAGACTCAAGTTCTGGAGGCGGGAAGTACAGTGTCTGTAATGTGAAGGTTGGATGAGAGTGTTATAGCCTGGAGGTCATTTGAATCGTGATGTATGTATACTTATGGCAGGACAGCTGTTGAATGAATGAATATCAATATTTTATGTTTTGGGTCATCCTACCTTGGTGGGAACTGGCTGACGTTAACAAAAATTATTCTGATGTATAGGATCTTAAATGCACTGTTATTTTATTTCCATTGTTACTTTTAATAGAGGATGTAGTTAATTTATCTTTTGGCCACACTAGGTATTCTTGGTATTATGTTAATTTATGGCTTTCTACACATACACACAAATAACACATTAACATTGCTTGGCATCCTAAAATTTATATTGGTCATAAGGTTTCATGTCAGAATGTACTGTACATATCAAGGGTGGTGGCACATTGTCTAAGGAAAATCATTGTTTTATTAATTTTTGATCTAGAATAAAACTTTTAATGATTTTTTTTTATTTTATGCCTGATTCATTTTCATTATACTTTTTTATATAAAAACATTAATATGATTTTAGCTTTAATAGTTTTTTTAAATTTTGTTAAATCTAAATATCAGACCAGTTTCTCCCAATATATTAACATGTAAAAGAAATTAAAGATTTATATAGTCTTCCTGTATTGGTGCGTTAAATCATTTTCTAATTATCTAGTACCTCGGTCAGGTCCACCCAATCCCGACACGTTACCTGAAGATGGTAAACTCAAGTCCGAGACTATGGTGAAAGACAACAGACGATACTACCTAGACCTCAAAGAAAATTCAAGAGGGCGCTTCCTAAGGGTGAGTTTGGTATGTTTTCATGTCTTATGAACAGCAAATTATCATGAAGCTCCTTTCTAGGATTTGTTTTACTTATTTTAATGATCCTAAATTTTAAAAAAAAAATGCTGAATGGATATTGTAGCTAACATATTTTGGGTGTAACATTACTTGACCTTCCTTCATACAGGACATAAATATGACTTGAGTAATGTTTAATTACGTACTTACTAATGTATTCCTGGTACCATTATGTCTTCAATCTGCAGAAAGAGGTTATTAGGTAAGACACATATGCAACAATTAGGTATTTTTATTTCGAAACGTTTCGCCTACACAGTAGGCTTCTTCAGTCGAGTACAGAAAAGTTGATAGAAGAGACGTGAAGATGATGTAATGAGTCCGTCACCCTTGAAGTTTTGAGGTGGTCAGTCCCTCAGTCTGGAGAAGAGTATCGTTCCATAGTCTGAAACAATATGCTATTAAAATGGTATAAAATACCGACAGGTTGTTAGGTAAGACACACATGCAACAGTTAGGTTGCAGGAGGAGGTGATGTTCATTATTTTGTGCACAACCATGTAAACACATGCATGCCCATGCACACACGTACACATACGTGTACACATACTTACACAAGCATGCACACATACATGTGCACATATGTACATATGTATATGTAAGTGCACGTACGTACACATGCATGCACACGTGTGCACATGCATGTGCATGCACACACATGTACACATGTGCACATACGTATGTATATGTATGTGCATGTATGTACACACAACATGCTCACATGTGCATGCATGTGTATGCACATGCACACATGTGCATTCATGTGTGTGCACACATGTACACATGCACATATGTACATGCATACACACACATGCATGCACACATACACGTGCACGCACATGCACACACACGTCTAATCGACATGCGCGTAGGACCAAATGGTAACTAACATGCACACAGAACTTGGAGCCACATGGGGGCCAAGATACATGGAGGGCTAAGATGATGGAGGTGGTACTGGAAAACTTCATGTACCAACACGTAAGGGACACTACAAGAGAGAGAGGAGAGGATGAAAAAGCAAGACTGGACCTAGTATTCACCTTGAGTAGTGCAGATATTGAGGACATCACATACGAAAGACCCCTTGGGGCCAGCGATCATGTGGTTTTAAGCTTCGAATACACAGTAGAGCTACAAGTGGAGGGGGAAGCAGGAAGGCCAGGGCGAATGAAGCCAAACTACAAGAAAGGGGACTACACGGGAATGAGGAAGTTCCTGAACGGGGTTCAGTGGGACAGAGAACTGGCAGGGAAGCCAGTTAGTGAGATAATGGAATATGTAACAACAATGTGCAAGGAGGCTGAGGAGAGGTTTGTACCCAAGGGTGACAGGAATAATGAAAAAGCCAGGATGATTCACCAGAGGTGCAGGGAGGCAAAAACCAAGTGTGCTAGGGAATGGAAGAAATATAGAAGGCCATTGACCCAGGAAAATTAGGAGAGCAGTCGTAGAGCCAGAAATGAATATGCACAGATAAGAAGGGAGGCCCAACGACAATACGAAAACGACATAGCAGCGAAAGCCAAATCTGACCCGAAGCTGTTATACAGCCACATCAGGAGGAAAACAACAGTCAAAGACCAGGTAATCAGGCTAAGGAAGGAAGGAGGAGAGACAACAAGAAATGACCGTGAAGTATGTGAGGAACTCAACAAGAGATTCAAAGAAGTGTTCACAGAGGAGACAGAAGGGGCTCCAGAAAGACGGAGAGGTGGGGTACACCACCAAGTGCTGGACACAGTACACACAACCAAGGAAGAAATGAAGAGGCTTCTGAGTGAGCTAGATACCTCAAGGGCAATGGGGCCGGATAACATCTCTCCATGGGTCCTGAGAGAGGGAGCAGAGGTGCTATGTGTACCCCTAACAACAATATTCAATACATCTATCGAAACAGGGAGGTTGACTGAGGCATGGAAGACAGCAAGTGTAGTCCCAATATTTAAAAAAGGAGACAGACATGAAGCACTAAACTACAGACCAGTGTCACTGACATGTATAGTATGCAAAATCATGGAGAAGATTATCAGGAGAAGAGTGGTGGAACACCTAGAAAGGAATGATCTCATCAACAGCAGCCAACATGGTTTCAGGGATGGGAAATCCTGTGTCACAAACCTACTGGAGTTATATGACATGGTGACAGCAGTAATACAAGAGAGGGGTGGGCGGAATGCATTTTCTTGGACTGCAAGAAGGCGTTTGACACAGCTCCACACAAGAGATTAGCGCAAAAACTGGAGGACCAAGCAGGGATAACAGGGAAGGCACTACAATGTATCAGGGAATACTTGTCAGGAAGACAGCAGCGAGTCATGGTACGTGGCGAGGTGTCAGAGTGGGCGCCTGTGACCAGTGGGGTCCCACAGGGGTCAGTCCTAGAACCAGTGCTGTTTCTGGTATTTGTGAATGACATGACAGAAGGAATAGACTCCGAAGTGTCCATGTTTGCAGATGACATGAAGTTGACGAGAAGAATTCATTCAATCGAAGACCAGGCAGAACTACAAAGGGATCTGGACAGGCTGCAGACCTTGTCCAGCAATTGGTTCCACAGTCGGAGTACAGTCTAGGGGGCCAGAGACTACAAACCTCACTCAAGGAAAAAGATCTTGGGGTGAGTATAACACCAGGCACATCTCCTGAAGCGCACTTCAACCAAATAACTGCTGCAGCATATGGGCGCCTAGCAAACCTCAGAACAGCATTCCGACATCCTAATAAGGAATCGTTTAAGACTCTGTACACCATGTATGTTAGGCCCATATTGGAGTATGCGGCACCAGTTTGGAACCCACACCTAGCCAAGGATGCAAAGAAACTAGAGAAAGTGCAAAGGTTTGCAACAAGACTAGTCCCAGAGCTAAGAGGTATGCCCTACGAGGAGAGGTTAAGGGAAGTCGACCTGATGACACTGGAGGACAGGAGAGATAGGGGGGACATGATAATGACATACAAAATACTGAGAGGAATTGACAAGGTGGACAAAGACAGGATGTTCCAGAGATGGGACACAGCAACAAGGGGACACAGTTGAAAGTTGAAGACACAGATGAATCACAGGGATGTTAGGAAGTATTTCTTCAGCCACAGAGTAGTCAGTAAGTGGAATAGTTTGGGAAGCGATGTAGTGGAGGCAGGATCCATACATAGCTTTAAGCAGAGGTATGATAAAGCTCACGGTTCAGGGAGAGTGACCTAGTAGCGATCAGTGAAGAGGCGGGGCCAGGAGCTCGGACTCGACCCCCGCAACATCAACTAGGTTAGTACAACTAGGTGAGTGTACACACACACACACACACACACACACTAACACACACACACACACACTAACACACACTAACACACACACACACACACACACACACACACACACACACACACACACACACACACACACACACACACACACACACACACACACACACACACACACACACACACACACACACACACACACACACACACACTAACACACACTAACACACACTAACACACACTAACACACACACTAACACACACACTAACACACACACTAACACACACACACTAACACACACACTAACACACACACTAACACACACTAACACACACTAACACACACACACACACACACACACTAACACACACTAACACACACACACAAGAGGCAGTCAGCTGGCGCAGTGCACTGTTTACCTCACTGTGGAAGCATTTCTCTCTTTTTTGCTTGCATTTTATGTAGTTATTTTGCCAAATGTCTTTTTTCTAACCATTGGTCCTAAGAATGCAAGTGCAAAGGACAATGCTGAGAAGAAAAAGATGATGATGTCCGTGGAATTAAAGCATGAATTCATAAATAAACAAGCGAGGTAGATTGAGGGGGAAGTGAGGGAAGCTCGCTCGTAACTCGTTTGTTGGGACACTCGGACACTCGTAAGTCAAGGTTCCACTGTATATCCACTAGTTGTATGCAACACAATAACTGCACAAACATTGTTATCATTATCATGTTTACAAAACGTCTTTACACAAACCAACAATAAAAAAGTTATTACTTTTGTTTTATAATATACACATAGTCTCTGGACACGTTCCTGGAACGGCCTCCTTTGTTGTGGATGTGCTGGCTGGTGTCACAATGACTAATTACTACCACCCATTACCCACACCCTCTTCCCCAACAAACATGTGATCTTCCCCACCACCCACATGGAAATAAATCACTTTGACATTTTTAGGTTATCCTAGATTGATGGTTGTCTGGGTTGTCCTTCCTTCCTACCTTCCTTCCTTCCTCTCATCTGTTCCTTCCTTCCTCTCATCTCTTCGGTCCTTAATCTCATCTCCTCCCTGCCCCTCTTCTTCCTTTTCTTCCTTGCTTCCTTCATTTCTTCATTGCTTCCTTCATTTCTTCCTTCCTTCCTTCTGGTTTCCTGAGCATTGCTTTTGGTCACAAACTCCTCAAAACCATGAAATTCATCTTCACTGACACTTCCATCTGTGTTAGAGCTGTCACTTGGGAAGAGAAGTCCCAGATTCACTGGGGAGTCGGATATTTCTTACTGCTAGGCTTGCTGAACAAGGACTACTGAAATGGCATTCCCACAATGCACCACTTTTTTTTTACACTGCACACACTGACCACGCAGACCCATTCTCTCACATGTAGGCCTACCAGCTTTCTCCCACTAGATATGAAGCCGCTAGAATTGTGGCGTATTAATGTCACCAACACTGGCTCATAAGACGTATCTATACGGCACCAACATTGAAAGGGTTAATACTATCTTCTTTATATTCATAGAAATGCATACCTTTGTGTAGCCTTTTTTCATGGTATTGGGCAGTCTTCTTTATCTGTTCTTTCATGTCTTTATATATGTGACTATTATGTTTCTGCTTCTCCTCCCATCTGCCAGAGGTGGCATGTTTAACCCTTTGATGGGTCCAGACTCCCAATCTGAAAATTCCCCACAGGGTCCAAGTATTTAAAAAAAAGAAAATTATTAGTTTTTCTTATGAAATGTAGAGAATCTTTTTCTGAAGGCAATGAAACAAAAAGTACGAAATTTGATAAAAAAAAATTATGCGCCCACAAATTTTGCTGTATTAGTGGTATTTATGCATCAGCAATTTTGCTCACTTTGAGGTTTATTTTTGGCCAATTACATTGTTCCATTACACCAAATTCTTAGCTATTTCGCTAGTATGTGTTCCGTTTTTATCTGCCGAGCACAAGAAATCACCCAATCAACTATTTCAACTACCCAGTGAAGTGATTGGAAATTGGTAATTTGGCCAATTTCACACACAGTTCAAAATATTCCAGTTTCAAAATACAGTCAAAAATAAACAATGCAGGCATTCCTGGCACTAAAATAACATTTCCTCTGTTTATTAGTTATCTTTCCAGGCTTTACAGATGAATTCCAGTTTGATTTTTTATTCACATAAAGAATTTTTATTCACTCCAAAAATAGGAGATTTATTCTTATGCATTATTGTAATAATAATATAAATAATATCAGCACATTCGTATATGCACATTAGGCACATCGGTAAAACTTGAACATTTCAGCTACTTGAGCTCAGTTTCTAGCTATTTTCAGGACTAAAACTAATCAAAATCATCTCTGTTTCTGAAATATATCTTTCGTTCTATCAAATGAGACCAAGAAACTGAATACAACTGCAAAAACCATATCAAAATTCACTGCAAAGTCACCGTTTTTATTAAAAAAATACGGTCGCAGTTTTTTTTTCTTGTTATGCACTGCATTCTGCAGAATTTGTTTTATATGGTGCACACGTACCACGCAGATGCATTCTCTCATATCTAGGCCCAAATTTACCGCTCAAAGCTTGTGAGTGAGCCGAGCTTATGACGTAGTACAGTGGACCCCCGCATAACAATCACCTCCGAATGCGACCAATTATGTAAGTGTATTTATGTAAGTGCGTTTGTACGTGTATGTTTGGGGGTCTGAAATGGACTAATCTACTTCACAATATTCCTTATGGGAACAAATTCGGTCAGTATTGGCACCTGAACATACTTCTGGATTGAAAAAATATCGTTAACCGGGGGTCCACTGTACTACAGCTTGGCCTCTGGCTTCCAAGTCATAGAACTACAGAACAAACCCTAAGGGGTTAATGTTTTCAGCCTCATATCACCACTGCATATTCCAATTTTGGTAGAACATACTACAAACAATTTTTTAGCATTATCCCATCCATATACTTTGTAATCACTTTATTTATTATGGTGTGTACCATTCGAGTTCTTCGTATTTTCATTAATCCTTTCAGTGGCTGTTACGTAGAGCTACTTCATTGTGCCCAGGGACCCCTCATTGTTGTACATCATGAACTCGGCTCACTCAGATAAGCTATGAGCTATGGGAGAGAGGGTCTGCATTGTGAGTGTGCACAGTATAAAAAAAAAAACTGTCCTATGCAAAATATGATGGGAAAAAGCAAAACCCTGGCCATGTGTTTGGTTTAAAATACGTAGCAATTTTAACGTGTTTTCTAGTATGGTTTTTATGGGTTTATTGGCTGTATCATTTGATAGAATGGAAGGCATAATACTGAAATAGAAATTATTTTGTTCAGAACTGGAAGTAACTTGAAATTGGGCTCCAAATAATGGAAACATTTGAATTTGCTGATTTTCTTGAGGATTGGTGAGGTCCCCCCAACACCCCCAGTCTGTTTTATGAGTTTTTAATAGTTTCTGTTTTTTGTGGGATTAAGAATTCAAAATGGAAGGCAAGTGTAATATAGAAGAGGTCTGAGGACATCAATGATGAACAGAGTAAATGTTGTTTTAGGAAATGCCTACCTTGTTTATTTTGGACACTGTTTATAAATTGGTATTTTTTTTTTTTTTTTTTTTTTTTTAATAAAACTGGCCAAACTGCCAAATTCTATACACTTTATAGGGTAGTTGAAATAGTTTAATGGGTTGTTTCTTTTGTTCATTTGATAGAATGGAAGGCTAACTACAATTACAATAACTTTTTTTTTTTTTACACTTTGGAGACCTAAAAAAAAGTTGTTTGCCATTTTTGGGGGGTTTAAGGAATGTAACCCTATTTTTCCCATGTGCTTTTCACTTTTAGACGATTTTGTCTTAGATGCTATTTTCAGTAACCTAATTACCATATTAATCAGTGGTCAGTTATACTTAATAATATATAAATTGAAAATATTTAAGGTGCGTTCCCCAGTCTGTTCACCACCATATTAGATATAGTGAAGAACATGCTTAATATAGGTACACTTAGAGTATGGTTTCTATTAGATAGAAAACAGGTAGAAGTACTTTTACAGGAGGAAACTAAACCCCCCTGCACAAGTGCTAGATCAGCCAGGTTGCAGTGGTTATGTAGACTGCTGGCAGTAGCAGCAGTAAGATTGACAAAGCAGTTACCAGGGAAAATTAACCTTTGGATTGAGAGTATAGAAGAACTCTTGAAGCCAGTGACAAGTATGCCAGGTATATTTTAAGCTATAATTAAAATTTTATGAACTAGTGTCCTAGCCTTATTATTTAAATATACATATAATAAATTATGAACAATTTATTTATAAATCTGTAAATACAGTAGAGCATCACAGAGCCTGCATATGCTGCTCAATGTGTCCTTCTCTTCCAATATCCAAGGACACGCTTGATCTTCGACACTGGCTGATGTCCTGGGAGAAGATTGCCAGCTTTATCCGGCAAATTAATTGCAGCATAAAATTCAGACACATTAGAAAAACATTAAAAATACAAATAAGTAAGTTTAGTATATATGGCATGTAGTAGGAAACAGTGCATGAATATATTTTTTATTTAAATTGAAGTAAACACAGAGGATACATTCCTGAAAATTGGCTCCTTATGAGATATAGATATATGCAAAGTGAGGAACATATGGAAAAATACTGTAGGGTTATATTCCAAACAAATTCAGATTTGCCCAAAAATTTCAGTATTCTAAATGGTAAAAATTGCTACAGGTTATCTACCTTACATAATACTAGTCATTACAGCCTCTCCTCACTTAACGATGGAGTTCCATTCCTAAAACCACATTGGTAAACGAATTCGTTGCTAAACAAGGAGCATACTTTAATCTTAGTGGGTTTGTGTCAGCCATCTTTAATATTGTTTTAATGTCACCTTTGTACCATTTATAACATTTTTAGTATATTTTTAAATATTTATACAGTAGTGTACTGTATATTGTAATAAACAGAATAGAGGAAATCAGCTCTGATATACATCGTTTAGGTATGTATACTGGTCAGAGAACCCATTGTAAGTCTGAGTCGTTGGTAAACGAGTATGTCGCTAAGTGAGGAGAGGGTGTATACAATATTTAAAGCGGCTCGCAGCGATGTTATTACCATCGATATACCTTGTTCACTGAGTTTAATCATTTCTAGCAACTGCCTTTAGATGCCATCATAAACGCAGGGAGAAGTGATGAGAAGTCATGCCGAGAATTGTAAACAAAGCTGAATGCATTAATGGGAGTCACCAGATCTAAGGTGGATTGATAAACATTTTCTCTGGTGCTTGATTAGAGAAAACATAATTTTTTCCCTCCATCCGGCTATCACATCTCATATTTATATAAAATTTATTGTACAGTGGGTGCATGTATCATTTTTATCTGCTATGTAACATGTTCTTATATAATTTTGAAGAAAATATTATAAATGGATTAATGAAAATATCTATATTAGCATAAAATAAGACATTTAATGTGCTCAAGAGTGATTATTATTATTACCTAAAGTGGGCACTTGTTTTTCATAATTAATCCATTCCAGAGAATGTGGCTAATGGCGAAATTAACGATTTGCGAAACCATTTTCCCCATAAGAAATTATGTAAATCCAATTAATGTTTCAGACCAAAAGTATTAACAAAAAAAAATTTTTATTTGAAAAAACCAAAAACTAAAGTAGAAAATTTTATTTTTCCCATGTTAAAGTCAAAAAATTTCAGCCCCGTAAAGTGTCCCTTTTATAGCAATGAAAGGTTTATTTTAAAAATTTTTAATTTGAGGTTTCAAAAATCCATTTTTTTTGAAAAAAACAAAAAAAAAAATAAATTTGGGGCCGGAGCTCTTTTTCAAAAAAAAGATTTTGCCGAAAGGAGTTTATTCTGGGCCCTTTTTTTAAATGTAATTTTTTAATTTTTTGGAAAAAGGCCCAAATTTAAATTTTCCTTTTTGGGAAGGGGTCGGTAAATGGGAGTTTCCTTCTCTCAAAGAAAAATGGATTTAAAAATGCGTTTTTAAACGGCAAAGGTTAAGAAATGGGCAATGGGGGAGGAAAAAATTTAAAATAAAAGGGAGTTTCCCCGGGGGTAATTATTTTTCCATAAAATTTTGCGGGATTAAAAGGGAAAAAATTTTTCATTTTTTAAAATTTTTTTTTTTTAAATTTTTGGCCCGGAGGACCTAATTTGGGGCGCAGCGGGAAAACATTTTTTTGGGGGGAAAAAATAGGGTGCCCTTGTATAAGTGGAAATGGGATTTAAAAGGGGAAAAAAAGGCTTTAATGTTCCAGGAGAACCTTAAAGAATTAAAAGCAAAAGATTTTAAAAAAGGGGGAATTTTTTGAAAAAGGGGGTTTAAAGTAACAGCTACCAGTTAAATTTTGGGGAAAATTGGGGGTTTTTAAATTTGTTATCACATGTGAAGGGTTGGTTTTGGGGTTTTTTAGTGGCAGGTTACAAGCATTTCTTTCCCTTAAAATTTTTTTAAAATTTTTTAAAAAGGTTTAAAGGGCGTTTTTATGGGAACAGGCCTGTGGTGTTCCTTTTTTGTTTTTTTCTTTGGGGTTTTTTTTAGGGTTGGGTTGTAAAGGGCCTCCCCAAGGAGCGGCCCCCCTTTTTTTTTTTATTTTTCCCCCCAAACCCCCTCCCATTGGGAAAAAGAATGGAAAACATGGAGGTACGGTACGGATCCTTTAAAGGACCCTTTAAAAATCAAAAACTTTTTTAATGACAACAAAAAAAAAACCCCCCACTCAATTTTCTTCCAAAAACTCCCCAAAGGGTTGCCCTTTCCCCCCCTGGGAAATTAGTACCCCGTTAGAAAAAGTCATTGTCCTTTTTTAAAACTAAAATTTTAAATTAAACCCCATTTCGTTTTTTTTTCCCCCTTACATGGTATTTATTAAAAACCTGTTTTTTAAAGCCCGCATTTTAAAATTCATGTTCCCCTACTCCCCTCAGATTTTTTGCTTTTAAAATTTTTTTGGAAAAATTTTTTTAAAAAATTTTTTTTTCCCATTTTTCCTGTATGTTTTTGACAACCATTTAGTGGGAAAAATACAGAAATTTAAATAAACCCCAAAAATTATGATAGACATAAAAAATTTTACTTCTTTAAACTTTTTGGATAAACCAATAACTTTTCCTTTTTTGCCAAGGATGTTTTAACTGGGCTTACCATACCCCCCAAATCTTTTAATTTGTAAATTTTTTTCACCTTTTTAAAACCCCAATTTTTTCAAGAAAAGTACCTTCATTATTCAAATTTAACTTTCCTTTTAAAAACATTTTTTTAAATTGGGTTATTTTTATTCCCAGTGAATTTGGGATTTTGTTCATAAAAATTTTCCCTTACTAAACCCCCCATAAGGGCATTATAAAATAAAAAAGGGGAAAAAAAACCTTTAAAACTAGTATAATTCCACAGATTTTCCCCTTAATGAAACCTTTTTTAGGAAACCGCCCCTATATCTGAATTTTCCCCCTTTAAAAATTTTTTTAAAAAAAAATTTTTTTTTTCAAGAAAAAATTAAAAATTCAACACACTTTCCCCCCCCCGTTTTAGGAAACGAATTTTTTTAAAACCTCTAATATCTGTTTTTTCTTTGTTTAAAATATTTAAAAGAGTTTTTGATTTTTTGAAAAAAATGATTAGGATGAAGAAAGATGGGAACTGAAGACGTGTAAAGGCTTGTGTTATGTAAGTGCATTCTTCTTCTAGAAACAAGGGCTGGAGATGCGAAGAGCTCTCAAGAAGAAGCCAATGAGGACTCCTCTCTTAGTGCGGGTGTCTTGGTGTGAATAAAAGTGTATAAGTTTGTCCTTGTTGGTAGGTTTTCTGAAATACACTTTGAAGAGAAGTTTGTCACTGTCGGGAGATCTGCACAGTAGAACGTCGAGGAAAGGAAGTTTGCCATCATTTTCGAGTTCAAGTGTAAACTTTATTGATGGTTCAACTGCATTGATCTTGTCGAGAAGGGCCTGGATATTGAGACGTCTCGGATAGAAAACCAATGCATCATCAATGTATCTTAGCCAGGTAACGGTGTTGGGAATGTTAGAAGCGATCAAGGTCCCAGGACCGAAACGTTTTCTAATAAATGTCATAGTGTTTGCTTACGTGTCTTTCTAAACCACACTCGTTAATGGCTGACTAAGTTCCATCTTGCATTCCTTAAGTACCGTGGAAAACAACTCGTCGGACCCCGGGGACTTATTTTGCTTCAGTTTGTCTATCTGTTTGATGACCATGTCCCTCGTGACAGTAATATTAGTCAATTTGAATTTGTCAGGAACTGAATAATTGTTAATTTCTGGAATCTCATTTATGTCTTCCTGTGTAAAAACTGATAAAAAATAGTCATTAAATAAGGAACACATTTCCAGTTCGTTATCCGTCAGCTGTCCATTCCCAATTTTCAGAGGTCCTACTTTTTCCTTCACCTTTGTCCTATACACTTGAAAGAACCCCCTTTGGATTGGTCTTTGATTCATTAGCAGCTCTAATTTCATAGTCACGTTTAGCCTTTCTAATCCCCTTTTTCACTTCTCTTTTAAGCTGAACATATTGGTCAGTAAGGTTAACCTCTCCTCCTCTGATGTGCCTATAAATTCCCCTTTTCTTTCCTAATAGATGCTTCAGCCTCCTGTTAACCCATTTGGGATCATTATTATTAGACCTAATTTCTCTCCGGGGAATGTATATATACATGTACTCTGAGCACGGTGTACATTATTAAGAAAAAAATCATAAATGGAGAGCCCTTCGTAATCATAAGTATGATCATCGTCAATAAAATCATTAGCTAGATAACCCCAATCAAGATTAGACAGGTGTTCCCTAAGTCCACTATAATCGGCAGAACGAAAATCAGGGATTTTTACCATATTATCTTTATTCTTGTATTCCCAGTTAATGCTAAAAGTGATGGATTTGTGATCACTTGCACCAAGCTCTTCAGTGATCTCCAGATTATTTACGAGTGTTTCCTTATTTGACAAGACTAGGTCTAGCAAATCATTATCCCTGGTAGGCTCTGTTACACACTGCTTCAGAAAACAGTCCTGAACCGTTTCCATAAAGTCACTGGACTCCAGATTACCGGTCAAAGAATTCCAGTCAATTTGACTAAAGTTAAAATCCCCTACTATCACTATGTTATTGTGTCTAGAAGCCCTAACAATTTCGTCCCAAAGAAGTCTCCCTCTATCGTGATCCAAGCCAGGAGTTCGGTATATTATACCTAGAATTAGTTTTTCTTGACCTTCTACAAACTCTACCCAACAGATTCTGTTGCTGTTCCATATATTTTTATACCTGTTTTTATGCAACAATTAATATTTTCTCGAATATATAATGCAACTCCTTCCCCCCTTCCCATTACATCTATCCACATGGAACAACTTAAACTGCACATTTTTCCTATTCACCTTTGTTTTTGCACAATTTCTGAAATTATCATTATCCAGAGTTACTCCATGACAGTTACCATTAATCCTTTCGGGGTCCAAAGGCCAAATTTCAAAGTGCGCACCAGTGTCCAAGAATTTTCAAAAAATAATTGTTATTTTTTCTTATGAAATGGTAGAGAATCTTTTTATGAAGGTAATAAAATAAAAAGTACGAAATATAATGGAAAATTTACAGAATTATGCTCTAGCGAATTTTGATGTGTCAGCGATATTTACGCATAAGCGATTTTGCCGACTTTGACTCGCATTTTAGGCCAATTATATTACTCCAGTCGACCAAATTCTTAGCTATTTCACTAGTAATACTTCTATTCTATCAACTGAGCACAAGAAATCGCCAGGTCAACTGTTTCATCTACAAAATAAAGTGATCAGAATTTGGTAATTTGGCCAATTTAATGCAAAGTTCAAAATATTCTAATTTCAAAATAGGGTCCAGAATAAACAATGCAGACATTCCTGGCACTAAACTAACATTTCCTCTGTTCATTAGTTATGTTTTCAGGCTTTACAAATGAATTCCATTTGGATTTTTTTATTCACATAATGAATTTGCATTCAAACCAAAAAATAGAAGATTTACTGTTATGCAATACTGTAGTAATTGTATAAATAATATCACCACATTTGTGAACGTATATTAGACCCACCAGCTGGCGTGTATTAGACTTGTGGGATCATTTGTATACTCTTGAACATCGGCAAAAATTTAACATTTCTGCTATTTTGAGCTCGGTTTCAACCCATTTTCATTACAAAAACCAGTCAAATTCATCTCTATTTCTGTAATATATCTTCCATTCTATCAAATGAGACCAAGAAATCGCAAATACAAATATAAAAAACATACGATAAAACACTGCAAAGTCGCTGTTTTAATTGAAAATTACGATCTCAGTTTTTTTCTCTCATTATGCACTGTGTGCTGCAGGACTTGTTTTATGTGGTGCACACATACCACATAGATGTATTCTCTCATATCTTGGCCCAAATTTACCGCTCACAGCTTATCAGGGTGAACTGAGCTCATGGCGTAGATCTACGGTTTGGACCCTCAACGTATAGCCGTATAGGGTTAAAATTCTTAGTATCAGAGCATAAGTCGATATATCCATACTCATTATTTATCATTTCTAAACCTATACCTCTAACTAATCCTAGTTTAAAGTCCTAAGAACCCCCTCAACTGAGCTAGCAAGAAAACCCACACCTGCCCTGGATAAGTGAACCCTATCCCTGGCATACATGTCATTTCGGCCATAGAAGTTGTCCCAGTTGTCAATGAATGGTACTGCATTATCCTTACAGTGTTTATCCAGCCAATAATTAATACCAATTGCTCTGGACAACCATTCATTTCCAACACCCCTTCTTGGCAAAATGCTACATATAACAGGGTGTCCCCCCTTCTTCCTTATTATGTGTATTGCTGTCCTGAACCTTCTAACTAAATCCTCACTTCTACACTTGCCTACATCATTGCCTCCAGCACTGAGGCAGATAATAGGATTGATCCCATTACCGTTCATGATGTTGTCAAGCCGGCTAACAATAGCCTCCATCTCAGCCCCAGGAAAGCAAACCCTGTCTCCTACTGCTGTCCTTCAAGCAGAACGCCCTATCTATGTACCTAACCTGGCTATCCCCAACAACAACAATATTCTTACCTTCCTTGGTGTCGTTTGTCATGACGTTCCCAGTAGTCGACTCAATTTCGTCGGGTAGCACAGAGAATGCATTAGATGTTTCCACAACAGTTTCCACAGCAGTCTCTTTCTTCTTCATCGTTTTTACCTTTCCATTTGTCTTCTTGATTGTCAACTTCGTTCCATGCTGTCCAGTCACTGTCCAGGTTCCCTTCTTGACCCGAGGACTCAAAAAAGGAGGACTAATACGAATCCTCTTGTTTTCCTAGTCAATTGCCGTATCTCCATCTTTGCTACCCTCAGTTCTTCCTTAAGCTGCTGGTAAAGTTGCTCGATGGAGGGCATCTTGGTTCAGTTCAAGGAGAGTACACTAACATCCTCACTGAGCTAAGTACACCGTCACCACTGAGCTAAGTACACATCACCACGTCCACTCTCTTTTTAAAGCTACCCAAGGTTCTGTCGAAGCTAAAACCTTGGGTAGTTTCAAATTTAGGATGGATAAATACATGAGTGAGAGGGGTTGAATTTGAGTGGGACTTGGATGTGAGTAAATAGAATTATTAAAGCTTATTGCTTGGGTAGCATTTATTCTGTTAGTGGGCTGGATTTGTGAAGGACCTGCTGCAGTGTTCCTCCTCTCTTATGTTGATGAGTGGAACAGTCTGCCTAGTATGGTTATTGAGGCTAAAACCATGGGTAGTTTCAAAATTGTGTAGGATAAATACATGAGTGAGAGAGGTTGGATGTGAGTGGAACCTGCACATGAGTAAATAGAATTATCAAAGCTTGTTACTTGGGTAGCATTGAAAATTGAGTTGGGCAAATATTCTGTCAACGGGATGTATTATGAAGGACCTGCCTAGTATGGGCCAACAGGCCTGCTTCAGTGTATTATTATTATTAGTACGTGTGTATTATAATAATAAAAATAATTATTATTATTATTATTGTTAATTTAGGGAAGTGGAGCACAGATCCTATTCCCTTGATCAAGAGCCCCTCACCAAGGAACCTCCCTTGAGGGGGAAAGTTCGCATCCTGAAATTTCGTTCATATCCAGAAGCAAAAAATCGATCGAATGACTCTTCGTATCCTGAAAAATTTGCATGGTGGGGCATTCGTAAGCCAAGGTTCCACTGTATATACACTCACTGTATTGAACACAATAGCCACACTAAAGTTATTATTATAATATAGTTTACCGCTATTGTTTACTACAATAACATGCACAGATGTTGTATAATACTAATGTTCTATTATATATTTACATATGTACAGTCACTGGACATGTTTCTAGAACTCCTGCAGCCTGTGGAAGTCCTTGAAACAAGGTACCATGCACAGAGGTACCTTACATTCCTCACACATAAACCGAGTGTCTTAGAGTCTTTGTTGCCATCGTTTTGTTTGTACACATCTCTTCTGAGCAAATTTCTTCTTAGTTGCAGGAAGCTGTATTATGAAATGATCACCTTCCCTCCTCAAATGCTTGGGTATTTCCTGAGGAGTTTCAAGGACGGTTTTGTATAGCAGGTGTTGTTACCTGGTACTTCAATATGAGTTGTCTGACAGCAGACAAACAAAATTCACCATACGGTGGTCTGTTGCCAGTCTTCATTTGGTACATATTATGTGCATTGAGCACTGAAATGTCCATGAGATGGAAGAAAAATTTCACGTAATATGTACTTGTAACTCTTATGAGCACAATCAACAAAGCCTATCTGCATGTCACATTTGTCAACCAAATGCATATTTTGTGTATAATCAATCAGTCACTGGTTTTCGAATACATTCATTAGTCACTATCAACTTTGCCACTGTTTTGCATTTTGTTAGGGTGAATGGTTGTCAACAATGTGACATCTTGTTTGTCATGCCACCGTAATGCCATGATGTCATTGGCAGTAAACATCTGCCCTCACCAGCACAACTGCTTGCGTTGAACCTGGGCTTATGGTTACAATTAGAATGCACTGTGCCACACACATCTGTCATGTTCACTCGCAAGAAATCACTGAGTAAAGGGCTTGTGTACCAGTTTTTTTTTTTTTTAACAAACTGGCTGTATCCCACCAAGGCAGGGTGGCCCAAAAAGGAAAACGAAAGTTTCTCTTTTTAAATTTAGTAATTTATAAGGGAGAAGGGGTTACTAGTCCCTTTCTCCCGGCATTTTAGTCGCCTCTTACAACACGCATGGCTTACGGAGGAAGAATTCTGTTCCACTTCCCCAGGGAGATAAGAGGAAATAAACAAGAACAAGAACTAGAAAGAAAATAGAAGAAAACCCAGAGGGGGTGTGTATATATATGCTTGTACATGTATGTGTAGTGCGACCTAAGTGCAGGTAGAAGTAGCAAGACATACCTGAAATCTTGCATGTTTATGAGACAGACAAAAGACACCAGCAATCCTACCATCATGTAAAACAATTACAGGTTTTCATTGTACACTCACTTGGCAGGACGGTAGTACTTCCCTGGGCAGTTGCTGTTTACCAACCTGCTACCTAGGTGTGTACCAGTTATCAGTATACATGTATAATGTATGCCCCTTACCAAGATAAGGTACCATCATGCTTCTCACTGTGTCACCTGAGATACCCAATAACATCCTGGTATCTTTCAGTGTTTTACTTCCTGTGTATACAATAATATCCAATACCAGGCCACTGTCACAGTCACAGAGTGCAAACAGTTTTATACCAAAGCTTTTCCTCTTGCTCGGTGTATACTGCTTGAATGACAGTCTACCTTTGAGCAAAATCAAAGACTCGTCAATTACAAGATTCTTGAATGGATAAAAGTACATGTTGAACTTTTGTTTCAGATACATAAAACCATTTCTAATCTTGTATAACCTGTCACTTCTGTCAGGCCTGGTTTTGTCAGAGAAGTGCAACATACGTAACAGTAAGATAAACCTGTTCACTGGGATGATTTCACTGAAGGCCGGGGTACAAATTAGCCGATCAGTGGACCAGTATGATTTATATTATGCTTATAGACATGAGGCACAAGCATTATTGTTGCAAAAAGCAAATACATTTCAGCCACAGTTGTCTCTTTCCAGCGGTGTAGTCTTGACTGTGGTGATATCATCGTATTTGCTATGGTGTACTCAAACTACTTGTTGCTTTACCTGACAATAGTTTCCATCAAGGGCCGATCAAAGAATAGTTCAAATTATTCCAGTTCATTTGCAGTGTTTCCAAGGAAACAAGCTGGTAGGATTCCCCTTTGAGAGTCATCAAACTGGTGGGGATTGGGAACAAAATTGGGATTTTGCTGCCAATCCCAGATGCAGTTTGCTGATGGATACTGGACATCATAAGCTGGTTGTAGTTGTAGTTGTAGTTGTAGTGGGGTGGTGGCTGATGCTCTGTATGTCCTTGAGCTGAAGAGTCAGCGGCATGGGTCCCAGCCTGGGCTGGTGAGTCATGCATGGCCATGGTACTACCATCACCACTACCACTATCACCACCAATACCACCACCTACTGATGCCTGTGGTCTATTCTTGCCAAGTGTAGCCACATCATCCTCACTTTCACTGTCTGTTCCTGGTGTAGGGCCACGGGATGTACTCTGTCCCCTGGGCACTGCATAGGGGAACACTACCTGAGCGCATGCGGTGGCATATATACCGACGCTTCACTGGTGAATATGATTCCTCACTATCATTACTTGAATGATCATCAGGATCAATAAAATCACAGTCCACATCACTGTCATCATTACTGAAGTCTGAAGCCTGGCCACGCGAAAATATTAGTTTCCTCTTGCAACGAGGTACAACTGAACGTGACTGAGACATGCCCACACCAGAGGTAGAAGGTTGAGCATCATCAGGATTTTCTGCACTATTTTCGATATCCTGGTCATTGCTTTCAGTCACTAATCGATCAAAGCCATAGAATTATTCTACATTTCCATCTCCATCAGAGTCAGAACTTCTTCTTTCAACACACCGGCCGTATCCCACCGAGGCGGGGTGGCCCAAAAGGAAAAATGCAAGTTTCTCCTTTTACATTTAGTAATATATACAGGAGAAGGGGTTACTAGCCCCTTGCTCCCGGCATTTTAGTCGCCTCTTACAACACGCATGGCTTATGGAGGAAGAATTCTGTTCCACTTCCCCATGGAGATAAGAGGAAATAAACAAGAATAAGAACTAGAAAGAAAATAGAAGAAAACCCAGAGGGGTGTGTATATATGTGCTTGTGCATGTATGTGTAGACCTAAGTGTAAGTAGAAGTGGCAAGACATACCTGAAATCTTGCATGTTCATGAGACAGAAAAAAGGACACCAGCAATCCTACCATCATGTAAAACAAATACAGGCTTTCGTTTTACACTCACTTGGCAGGACGGTAGTACCTCCCTGGGCGGTTGCTGTCTACCAACCTACTACCTAGGAGAGTCAGAACTATCAGTTACAAAGAGGATAGTCCCAATTCGCCTCGGAGTGAGAGCTGTCTTGCGGCGAGGCATGGCGTTCCCACAATGCCATGCGGGCGCCTAGAATTTTTGTTTATGGTGCACACACACCACGCAGACCCGTTCTCTCAGATGTAGGCCTACCAGCCTTCTCGCGCTACATTTGACGCCGCTAGAATTTTGGTGTAGATCTACGGTTTGGACCCTCATCGTATAGCTGTAGATCTACAGCACAGACCCTGAAAGGGTTAATAAAATACAACCCAGGAATTATTAGTCATGGTTTTGGAACGTGAAGGTATTAGGAAGATGGAGTGAATATTTTAAGGAGTTGTTAAATGATGATGAGAGGGAATCACTGATTTAATTCATTGGACAAGGAGGTACAACATCTTTCAGGAGTGAAGAAGAGCCAGATGTGAGTTTGGGGGAGGTGTGTGAGGCAGTGGGTAGAATGAAAGGGGGTAAAGTAGATGGGATTGATGGGATCAAAACAGAAATGTTAAAACCAGGTGGGGATATGGTTTTACAATGGTTGGTGCATTTGTTCAGTAAATTAATATGAAAGGGGGAAGGTACCTAGGGATTGCTAGAAAGCATGCATAGTTCCTTTGTATGAAGGAAAAGGGGATGAAAGAGAGAGAGAAAATCATAGGGAAATAAGCTTATTAAGTATACCAGGTAAATTGTATGGAAGAGTTGTTATTGAAAGAATTAAGGGTAAGACAGAGCAGGATTGCAGATGAGCAAGGAGTTTTAGAAAGTGTAAGGAATGTGTAGACCACATGTTTACATTGAAGCATATTAGTATACAGTATTTAGATACAGGTAAGAAAGTTTTTGTTGTATTTGTGGAATTAAAAACTGCATTTGATAGGGTGGATAGGGAAGTTATGTGGCAGATGTTGAAGTGTATGGAGTAGGTGGTAGATTACTTAACTCTTTAACTGTCCAAACTTAGTTCTACATTTCCACTGCTAGTGCTTTAAATAAAGAGAGCAGTTTTTTTGTGAAATAGTAATCATTATTGTTACAAACACACATGACACTAACAGATGAATATGTACATCTCAGTCACATACTATTTCTACAAATATATACAGGTTATTTACAGGTCCCAGCAATGTTTTTTAGGAGTCATGGATTGTATAATACTCCATAAAGCAAAGAATGAGCCTCAAAAGTCCATCAACGTATGCCAGATTTCCGACATTACCCTGACTCTGATAGACTTTGAAAAAGCCATTGACAACATGCCCATGCACTCAGCCCCAGGTCCAGACTCGTGGAACTCTGTGTTCATTAAGAACTGCAAGAAACCCCTCTCACATGCCCTAAGTATACTATGGAGAAGGACCTTAGACATGGGTGAAATTCCACAGTCACTTAAAACAATGGATATAGCCCCACTCCATAAAGGTGGCAGCAAAGCATTAGCTAAGAACTATAGACCCATAGCTCTAATGTCCCACATCATAAAAATCTTTGAAAGAGTGCTAAGAAGCAGGATTGCAAACCACCTGGATTCCCAAAAACTGCACAATCCAGGGCAACATGGGTTCACGGCAGGTCGCTCCTGCCTCTCACAACTACTGGATCACTATGATATGGCCTTGGATGCACTGGAAGAAAATTAGAATGCAGATGTAATATACACAGACTTTGTAAAAGCATTTGACAAGTGCGATCATGGCGTAATAGTGCACAAAATACAAAATACCTACCATCCGACTTACGACCTGCTTGACATACATCCACTCGACTTATGACCTTGCATCTGGCAGCTGGGCTGGGCCGGCTGATGCACACCACTGTACAATATTTAACAATACTCGCAGCGGCAATGCGTCATGCAGGCAGCATCAGTTTCAGTAACCCCGCCCTATCAGCAGCATCATACTGTATTAACTGGACAGTAAATTTCACCATGGCCCCTAAGATGAAGTCTGAATCTTGCACTGGAGATTGTGGCAAGAAAGGCTCTTACTCTCGAACTCTCTATTTGTTTTCACTGTTGCACACAAACCTGTCTGTATCTGTCTGCCTGTATATCTGTGTATCTGTCTACCTGTGTCTTTCTGTCTACCTGTGTGTCTTTCTGTCTACCTGTGTGTGTCTTTCTGTCTACCTGTGTGTGTCTTTCTGTCTACCTGTGTGTGTGTCTGTCTACCTGTGTGTCTGTCTACATGTGTGTCTGTCTTTGTCTACCTGTGTGTGTCTTTCTGTCTACCTGTGTCTGTCTACCTGTGTCTGCCTGTCTACCTGTCTGTCTACCTGAGTCTGTCTACCTGTGTCTGCCTGTCTGTCTTTCTGTCTGCTTGTCTGTCTCAGAGCCACTTATTAAGAGTGTAATTGGTCTTGAAGATGCCATATTAATAATGATAATAACAAAATAATAATCACTGAGGCGCATTAAATGTGTATAAAACATTGATATAGACATTTTGCTTAATCCATATATGATTTCTTTTTCAAAATTATATAATAAACATGCTACATAACATATAACTTATAAATTAACAAATATGAGATGTTTTTCTGGTCGGCTTGACACAGAGAACAGGAACCATTCGTGTCCGGGCTGGTAACAACAACAACAACGTTTGTTTACATAACTCGCCAACCTTCTACACACTCATTCGTTTATTCATTTAATCTTGTTTACTCACCTCTCACTCCACATTAAGACTACAGATATTTTAAGGTAAGTAATGAGTGGACACGATTATTATATTATAGTTTAATAATGATATTATTATTAGTACATATGTATTATTGTAATAATAATAATTATTATTAATATTATTATTAATTTAGGGCACTGGAGCACAGATCCACTGTATAGCACCTTGTCTGGATTATTTGGGTTATCCTAGGTAATTTATACTATGTATGATAACTTTACTTACGTGTACCTGTGAGAGAGGCCGAGACAGAGAGAGAGAGAGACACACACACACACACACACACACACACACACACACACACACACACACACACACACACACACACACACACACACACACACACACACACACACACACACACACACACACACACACACACACACACATTCAGTCAGCCAATCACCCACCCGGCCAGCCAGCCAGCTACGTATTACACATGTTCCAGAGTTGTTTCTCTTTACTTAGGGTATAGGTTATACTACATTCTGGCAGGATGACACTACCAGTGGTATTCTCCCATTCCACTGTGTCGACAATACATAAAGATAACAGTAACATATGATACTGTATGCGATGTAAAATTTACAATACAGTTCATTACCATGTATACATTATATACAGTAAATAAATAATTAAAATATAACAATAGAAGTAAATTATGGTAAAAAGAATGAAATAATGATTGTACATTACATTACAGTACTATGTAGGTAGTTTATATAGGAAAAGTTTGACATTATGCCCTACCCAGTATGTCGGCAGTTTTCAAAGGTTTGACTTACGTCCATTTTGACTTATGACCGGTTGGTCGGAACCAAGCTTGGTCGTAAGTCAGATGGTAGGTGTAGATGTAATATACACAGACTTTGTAAAAGCATTTGACAAGTGCGATCATGGCGTAATAGTGCACAAAATACGTGCTAAAGGAATAACTGGCAAAGTGGGGAGATGGATTTTCAACTTCCTAACAAATCGAACACAAAGAGTAGCAGTCAACAGAGTTAAATCGGAGGCTGCCATAGTGAAGAGCTCTGTTCCACAAGACACAGTACTCGCCCCCATCCTGTTCCTCATTCTCATATCAGACATAGACAGAGATGTAACCTACAGCACCGTATCATCCTCTGCAGTCGATACTAGGATCTGCACGAGGCTGTCATCTATTGAGGATACGGTTAACCTCCAAGAAAATATAAACAAAGTTTTCCACTGGGCAACGGAAAACAATATGATGTTCAATGAGAACAAATTCCAACTACTCCATTATGGAAAACTGGAGAGAATAATTAGAACAGGGTATATTACAAACTCTGGCCATACAATAGAGCAGAAAAATAATGTAAGGGATCTGGGAGTGGTAATGTCTGAGGATCTCACTTTCAAGGATCACAACAGTGCCACGATCACAAGTGCAAAAAAAAAATGATAGGATGGATAATGAGAACGTTCAAAATGAGAGATGCCAAGCCATTGATGATCCTTTTCAAATCACTTGTTCTCTCTAGGCTGGAATACTGCTGTACATTAACGTCTCCGTTCAAAGCAGGTGAAATTGCAGATCTAGAGAGTGTACAGAGAACCTTTACTGCATGTATAAGTTCTATCAAGCACCTTAACTACTGGGAATGCTTGGAAGTACTTCACTTGTACTCGTTGGAATGCAGGAGAGAGAGATATATCATGATCTACACTTGGAAAATCCTGGAAGGAATGGTCCCAATTCTGCACACAGAAATTACTCCCAACGAAAGTAAAAGACTGGGCAGGCGATGCAAAATACCCCCAATTAAAAGCAGGGGCGCCATTGGTACACTAAGAGAAAACACCATAAGTGTCCGGGGCCCAAGACTGTTCAACAGCCTCCCACCAAGCATAAGGGGAATTCCCAATAAACCCCTGACTGCATTCAAGAGAGAGCTGGACAAATACCTAGAGTCAGTGCTGGATCAGCCAGGCTGTGGTTCGTACGTTGGACTACGTGCGGCCAGCAGTAACAGCCTGGTTGATCAGGCCGTGATCCACTGAAAGCCACAACACCCCTGCAGCCCAGTCCATGACCGGGCTGCAGGGGTGTTGATCCCCGGGATAACCTCCAGGTAGTGCCACCCCTCATTGCTGACACATGAATCGTGTGTCCTTCCACGTTAGGGTCACCTTGTAGTGTGAGCACACTTCTTTTTTGGGGTAGACAGTATCTGTATCAAAGTTTGCTCTAGCACTTTCCCCACTGGTTGTGGTTGAGGGACAGGTCACTGTTGAGGGGAAGGTACAGGTGTGACATTATACTTTTGTACTACAGGCTCATATCCCTTTATCCGAAATTCTGAAATTTCAAAAGTTCCAAAACCTATTTTTTTTTTTTTTTTTGTGGAGCGTCATTCATTTCAGTGCTGGGTCACGCCGCCACGTGGTGGCATAACCCAGCACTGACAGCCAGAGTGGCAGGCATCAGTTGTGCCTAAGTGCTTGTAGTGTTCACATGTGCGTCTGCTGTTCACTGATATAATTTCTTTTTGCTTTTTATTTTGTGACTGTGTTTAATTTTACTGTGAAAATGTCAAAAAGAGCTGCAGATACCCTTATGGGTAACAGTGAGAAAAAGAAAAGGAAGCATCTGATATTATCAATAATGCAGAAAGTAGAGTTATTGCAGAAGCTTGATCGTGGTGTGTCAGTACGGCGTCTTACTGAAGAATATGGTGTTGGAACTACCACGCTTTATGATTTCAAGAAACAGAAAGACAAGTTACTGAAGTGTTATGGTGATATTGATGACCAAAAACTAATGAAAAATAGGAAAACACTGCATAGGGCAAAAAATGGAGATCTTGACTGTGTGCTAATGGAGTGGATTTGACAACGAAGAAGTGAACGTATGCCACTGACTGGTTTGTTGGTCATGAAACAAGCTAGAACATACCATGAAGAACTGAACATTGAAGGCAAGTGTCAATATTCAGAAATTTAATAAGCATAATGGTGTAAGATGTCTGAAAATCTGTGGTGAAAAAGCTTCTGCTGACCATGAAGCAGCTGACAATTACATTTATGAATTTTCCATGATAATACCTGACGTAAACCTTATTCCTGAACAAATTTACAATGCTGATGAAACAGCTTTCAACTGGTGCTATGTTCCTAGAAGAACATTAACAATGGATGATGAGAGAGCTCCAACAGGTTTTAAGGATGCTAAGAACAGGTTAACTATTCTTGGGTGTGCCAATGCTGCAGGCACACACGAGGTGAAGTTGGCAGTGATTGGATAAAACAAACATCCGAGATGTCTGAAAGGTCTACGCAGTTTATTTGTGCATTATTATGCCAACGAGAAAGCATGGGTAACCTGAGAAATGTTTTCCAACTGATTCAATAACTACTTCATACCAGCTGCATGAGCTCATTGCAGGCAAACTGGACGAGAAGAAAAATGTAAAATTTTATTGTTCCAGGATAACTGCTCCGCACACTCTGCTGCCAAACTTCTTGTGAAAAGCAATGTTTTCGGCATCTGCTTGCCCCCTAATGTGACATCTGTATTACAGCCTTGTGACCAAGGAATTTTACGCTCCAAGAAGAGCAAGTATAAAGACTATTTTTTAAACTGTATGCTTGCTGCAGTCAACAGAGGAGTAGGAATCCAAGACTTCCTGAAAGAGTTCAGTGTTAAGGGTGCCATTTATGTAGTTGTTAATGCTTGGAAGGATGTTGATAAATCAACATTAACAAATGCTTGTCACAGACTTTGGCCTAAAATGATGTATGATGTAAATGAGCCTACAGATGAAAACTTTGAAGATTTTGTGTCACTAATGAGATGATGATGACATCAAACCTTGTAACTTACGCTAAAAGTTTATCTGACAAAAATGTAAATAAGTTACAGGAAGCTGACATCAAAGAGATGCTGAACATTGACAATGATGCACCTGTTGTGCATTCCTTGAGTGATGGTGAAATTGCTGAAATGGTGTTAAATAAGCATGAGAATAGTAGTGATGATGTCATTGTGAACACAGGTGAGAAAGTCCCCTAAGACGATATGGTGAAAATGTGTGATCAGTTAATTGCTGGCCTTGAACATTGTGCATTTATCAGTGAGCAAGAGATTATGGCAATTTACTCAGTTAAAGAGAGATTGCTTAGACAGAAACCTACGTTAACAAGACAGATGATACTTGAAGTCTTTAGAGACAGTGTGTGTCAATTGTCTTGAGAATCATGTTCCTGGTCTATAATTATCCCAGTATTTCATTTATCAATATATTACTCTATAAATAAACCATAGTAGTATTTGTAGTCTTTATTTATCCCACTTAATATGAGTATTCACATGTTTTTGCTGCAGTGTTAATGTTTGATTATGGGGTGCTGCCCTAAACCCCACCTTCAGTCTGAAATTTGAAAAATAATGAAATTCAAAACACTACTAGCCCCAAGGGTTTCGGATAGAGGGATGTGGACCTGTATCTGCTTTATGATGCTAAGGGTGAATTCTGTGTAGCAAAGTCATTTCCCAGTCTTTATTTGGTACATATTGAAGGCATTGAACATTGCAATGTCTACAAGGTGGAAAAACACTTTCATATACCACTTGTGACTCCTACACATACAATCGACGAACCCTATATGCATGTCACATTTGTCGACTAGTCGCATATTGTTCATATAGTTGATGACAGCAGCTGGCTTTACAGTGCTTTTGTTGGTGTCCCAGTTCACTTTGTCTGTCCGTACCATCTCGTTTCTGTGGATGGTTGACAGCAATGTCATGTCCTGTTTGTCATGCCGCATCAGTGCCATGGTGTCATTGGAATGAAATGCTTGCACTGCACCATCAGCACTGCCTACAGTGAACCTTGGCATATGTTTTATATTTCTTCTCACTGTTCCACATATTGTTTACATGGAGGAAATCAGCAGGCATAGGGCTTGTATACTAGTTGTCTGTGAACAGTGTATGAACCTTGCCAAGATATGGTTCCATCATTTTACGAACAACAACACTGGAAGTGCCCAACATCCGCTTGGTATCGTTGAGTGTGTTTCTCCCAGTGTAGACAATGACATGCAACACCATTCCCTCTCATAATCACACATAACAAAAGGTTTTATACCAGAGTGATTACATTATAATCCTTAATTACAGAAGCAAGGACTCGTCGACAACAATGTTCCTGAAGGGATAAAAGTAAGCACTGAATTTGTTTCAGATACATAAATACTTCCCTGATTTTATATTTAGGTACACATTCCTTTATCCAAAACCCTTGGGGCCAGTAGTGTTTTGAATTTCAGAATTTTTTGAAACTCAGAATGAACGTGAGGTCAAGGGCAGCACCCCATAACTCACACTAAAGGGGATAAATAAAGATTACAAATACTACTACAGTTTTTTGATAGAGTTAATTATTGATAAATGAAATAATGGGATAATTATAGACCAGGAACATAATTCTCAAGTGATGAAGCAGCACTATGATAGATGCCATTTTTAAAGACTTAACTCATCACACATTTTCACCATATTGTCTATGGGGACTTTTTTACCTGTGTTCACAATGTCGTCATCATCATCATCACTACTATTCTCATGCTCATTTGTATTTAACACCATTTCTTTAAATCATAAACAGTGGTAGTTCCAACACCATATTCTTCAGTAAGACGCCGCACTGACACACCACGATCAAGCTTCTGCAGTAACTACATTCTGCGTTATTGATAACATTAGATGCTTCCTTTTTCTTTTTCTCACTGTTAACCAAAGGGGTATCTGCAGCTCTTTTTGACATTTTCAGTGAAATTAAACACAGTCACAAAATGAAAAGCAAAAACAAAATATCAGCGAACAGCAGAGGCACGTGTGAACACTACAAGCGCTGAGACACCAGTGACGCCTGCCACTCTGGCTCTCAGTGACTGACACTCCACACTCCATGAAAAAACTATGGTTTTCGGAGCTTTTCGAATTTCAGAATTTCGGATAAAGGAATGTGGACCTGTAGTAGGTTATTTCTGTTGGGCCAGTTCCTGTGTTGAGAAGTGCAGCATTCATAGTAACAGCACGAATCTGTTGCAGGGGAGGTGGTCATGGAACACTGGGGGTACTGAGGTAGTAGTCTGCAGCCCAATACTGTGCTTGTATGAGGCATAAGCATGACAGTGCCAAGGAATAAATACATTTGGCTCACAGTTGTATCTTTCCATCTGCAGAGCTGTGACAATTCTGCAACTTCTGTGTTGTTCATTATGCAGTGGTAATAATTGCTCATCTTGGTGACTGATCAGGTTGATGATGGACTTGTCAAAGTATAGTTGAAAATGTTCTCTGTGGAGTCACTTGTGATAGGACATTCTGAGAGGATGCCACTTTTACTGGCATCAAAATTTAAAGGATGTAGAAAAAAATGTTGTACATTCTTTCTGATCCCATTCACAGTCTGATGGTGCATGGTAGACCTGTTGGAAGAGGTGTAGTGAAGTGAGAGGAGTGGGGGTGGCACATAGTGGAGTGAGTGCCATGCGGTTGTTTGTCTGCCTGCACAGCATGCCATGTGGCCCAGGCACCATGCCACCCCCTCATCCTCCTTCATCCTGGCATATTTCCATTCATGATCAGTATCACTATCAGTGATACTGATCATGACTCCCACAATCCTTGGGGATTGCACATGGCACATTGCCTGAACATAGGTGATGCTGAGGGCATAAAATTAATCTTTTCATCACTGATATCACTTTCACTATCATCATCACCAAAACTGCGGGAAAATATTAATTTTTCCTTACATTGTAGCCTCCGAGTAGTAATGCTGGCAACCCCAGAGGTGCTTGCCCGAGGGTCTGGTGTGCCCACACTGTGGCCACACTGGCCATCCCAGAGGTACTTGGCTGAGGGTCTGGTGTTTCTGCACTGCCTATGCTGGCCACCCCACATGTGATGGGCTGACTCTCATCTGGGCTTTCATTGGTATTTACACTATTTCCTCAATCATTTGTGGCCACATCTGTCTTGAATCCACTAAACTTGGGTTCTGTATCACTTTCCTCGAATAAGAGAGCGTTGATATGATGGGGCATGAGTGAATCCCAGGGGTTTGCCATGATGACCCAAGCTGGCACTGAAACTGGTGTTCCCATTTAGTACTGTAGGGTTCCCATACTGAGTGCGCAGACCCATTCTCTCTTGTCTAGACCTCTCAGGTCTATCGTTCCAAATTTGAAGGCAGGAAAAATAAAACATCGATCTATGTTTGGAGCGCTAATTGTAAAAATATAGAACTACGTTTGGACAGTTGAAAAGGTTAAAGCAGTTAAGAGTTTTTATGAGGACAGTGAGGGTCAGATTAGTGATATGTAGGAGAGAGGGAAATTAGTTTCCAGAAAATGTAGTCTTTAGACAGGGATGCATGATGTCTCCGTGCTGGTTAAACTGTGTCCCATGTACTAGTACACACAATTTTTTGTACAGTGGAACCTCAAATATCGAACTGCTCCCAACTCAACCAGTTATGTAAGTGTATTTTTGTAAGTGCTTTTATAAGTGTATTTTTCAGGGTCTGAAATGAACTTATCTAATTTACATTATTCCTAATGGGAATAAATTCGTTCGGTAATGACACTCGAACAGCCGTCTGGAACGAAGAAAGTTCGATATTTGAGGTTCACTGTACCTTCAAATCTGCCACCTGGCAATATTTTTAACTTTAGCACAACTTTTTGAGTCTTCTTCAATCTATTCATACATTTGAAAAAAAAATCTAAGGCCAGGAGGGTCCATACAGTGTATCATGGTTAACTACTCAGGTTATGAAAGTATGACTGATGTACTAGTATGCTTAACTAGCAAAAGTAAACAATGAAACCAGGTGTTGGTCCACCACCAGCTTCCCTACTAGCAAATAGGGTGTGCAAGTGGCATAAAGAGGACTATTCATTCCAAATTTATTGCAATTTCATGATGATAACAGTGAAACTCAGCCACAAAGCACACTAAGTATACTTAACCCAGGATAACCCAGTAAAGTCAAACATTGTGAATAATTTCCATGTTTTGAGAAGTAATACACTCTGAAACAATTGTAATATTATAAGCATTTCTTGTATGTAGTTTTAGAACACCAGAATAGTAACAAAAATAGAATAAAAACAATTACATCATATACATATCATACATTCCAAGTGAAGCATTATTTGGCTAAGTCTTTCCTCAAGTTTGAAGTACTAAAACATCTTTAAACATATCTAATATCATAAGAAACTAGTGTACATAGTGTTAAACATTAAAAATATTAAAAAAGAAAAAAAATCACGTATTGGCATCAGTAAATTGTAAAATGTAAACATTGCTGACACATTTACACCATTCTTTCCAGTGAGTGATCATTTTTTTACCAATTTCATCAAACCATAAAGTCATAAGTTTTTATCAGATTTCACACATTGTAATCTTATTTAGGTCAGACAAATGCACTAATATTCTCTAAAACAAATTTTTTTTTTTTATTCAAACTTTTCTCCCACAATCACGAATTTTTGTCTGGAGGTAGAAAAATTCTTGGAGCCCATCAAATGTATATCAAAGGTAGAGGGTGTTGGGGAGAGATGTGGGATTGAAAGATAAAGAATCAGATACAAAGTGGGAGTTATCACAGTGGCATTTTGCCAACGGCATTATGCTTTTGGGAGATTGTGAAGAAAAGTTGCGAAGGTTGGTAGATGAATTTGGGAGGATATGTAAAAGGAGGGAAGTTAAAAAATGAGTACAGGAATGAACAAGGTCTACCTTGTCAGTACCCTTGTAGCCCAGTCATTGACCAGGCCTCCCAGTGGACCAGGGCCTGATCATCCAGGCTGTTACTTCTGGCCTCACGTAGTCCAAGGTATGAACCACAGCCTGTATGATCAGGTACTGACTTTAGGTATCTGTCCAGCTCCCTCTTGAAGGCAGCCAAGGGTCTGTTAGTAATTCCCCATATACCTCCTGGGAGACTGTTGAACAGTCTTGGACCCTTGACACTTACTGTGTTTTCTCTTAATGTACAATTGGCACCACTACTTTTCACCTCTTCAAGGGGGCTCCTTGGCGCAGTGAAGAAGCTCTTGGTCTGAGGAATTAGACCTGTCGGTCTTCTTCCTCAGACTGAACCTAATTACCCCCCAATCTCCCCTCCCCTATCCCATCCTCCCCATCCTCCCCTTTTTCCTTTCCTCCTCCTCCTCCCCACCCCTCCCTTTTGCCCTTCCTCTTTTCGGCCTTTGGGATTTCTCCCACAGGCGCGCTAGTTCCTAGGTAGGGGAAAGGATACCGGGGTCCATCCCATTCCGTTGAGGTTCTTGGCGGTGGCGTAGTTTGCCGTGGAATCTGGATCGCCTGGGGATGTCCCGATCCCTCTCCGGTATCCCGGAGTAGCTTTGGGTGTCTTTCGGGCGACGGGTGTATCTCTGGAAGCCACCTTTCGGATTCCGGGGGTGGTGGCCGAAGGAGGTATGCTTTGTGGCGGATATCCGGCCGCCCTCTCTTTTGTCCACCGAGGTAGCTCGGCAGATGTGAGGTTGCTATCCCGGATTGTTAGTTTACTAGCATGATGGGTAGGGTATGGCACGGGTTCCATGCTGCATCTGCGCTACTTGCGGTGCTGAGGTCCTCTTGGGCGCGGAGGGAGATTTCTGGCCCTTTCATTCCTCCTAGGAACTATCCCTCCCCGGTCCCTTTTTTTTTTTTTAATTCTTTTTTTTATTTTTATTTTCTTTTCTTCTTTCTTTTTTTTTCTTAAAAACAAAAAGAAAGAAGTAACCTAACCATGGCAGCCCTAGTCCATGAACCTCCTACCCCCGGGCCCCTTCTTGATACCGCACCCCGTTCTGACCCCGCCTCGTCTTTGGACCACTCTTCAGACACTCCTCATGCCTCTGTACCTCTTGCCGGTGCTGTTTCCTCACCCGCTTCAGGTACTGAGGCCTCGACTGACTCCTTCGATTTATCGGACCTTCGCTCTCCTCTGACTATGCTTCCGGCCTCTCCCTCTACGGTGCGGCAATTTTCAAATCGCCGACCCGTTCCACGTCGGACCAACTCTGGTCCCACGCCTAAACGCCAACGACAATTACCTGCTGATGATACTTCTCCACCTTCTCGTTCTTCTCAGAAACGATCGACACGTCCTTCACTACCTTTCCACGCTCAGTTTCAGACTGAACAATGGACTAAATTCTTCACTTTACGACCGACTTCCTCTACTGCCTATCTTTCTGACCACAGTATTGGCAAGGCACTCCTACGCCATGTTGGTAAAGATATTTCTTTTCATGCTCTTAAGAGCGGTACGCGCATCATCACCGTACAGAATGCTACCCAGGCTCATGAGCTCTCTCGTCTTTCCCATATCGATACTGTTCCTGTCACTCTTGAAAAACATCATTCCCTCAATTCTTGTAGTGGTACCGTCATTCTGCCCCATACCATAGTTCAACAAAATTTCCAGACATGTGGCACTGACATTCTTGAACAGCTGGAACTCCAAGATCTCCCAATCCTCAAGGTAGACACTTACGTTCTTCCTGCCCGCGGGCGGAGACGATACCCTAGCAATGTGGCTCGTTTAACTTTTGACAGCCGAGAACTCCCATCCTCAGTTTATATAGCAGGACATCGGTTACAAGTCCGAAAGGTGATCCCTACACCGCAACAGTGTAGAAATTGCTGGCGATTTGGCCATCCAGCGAAATATTGCAGATCTATCGCCGAATGCCCAGTCTGTGGTGCCGATGACCATTCTCATACGTCTTGCAATCGATCTCCCTCTTGCCTTAACTGTCATGAGGCTCACCCTTCGTACTCTCGCCGTTGTCAAGTCTATTTAAACGAGCGGGAAATCCGTTACCTCAAAGAGACAGAAGGTCTCCCTTATGCCATGGCAGTTTCTCATCTCCGCCTCCAAGGGAGACTCCCACGTGTTTCTTATTCCCGTGTTTCAAAACGTCCCCCCACTTCTGGTATCCCATCTTCTACACCCACCTCTGTGGTTACCTCTCCCATAGTCACTCCTGTATCTAATCCTTTTGCTGTCCTCGGCTCAGACGTCCCTACTTCAACGCCTCAGTCTGATCTCGCTTCTTCGTGTTCTCTCTCACAAGCCTCAGTAACGACGAGATCTCGTATGACACCTCCTCCCAATCGTCCCTCTACTTCTCAAAAGTCAAAAAAAGGTCCGTTAACACCTCCTACCCATCTTCCACCTCCTCATTTTACCCTCCCTGTCTCTGTCCCTGGTTCTCCCCCTCTCACTGGCTCTGTTACAAGTGTAGAGGTTCACCCTCCTCCTCGTACTGTACCTTCCTCCCCTGTTCCCTCCCAGGTTTCTTCCTCTTCTGCCACCTCCCAGGTTTCTGCCTCTTCTGTCCCCTTCCACGCTTCTCCAGTTCCCTCCACCCTTTCGCCCCCCCCCCCCTACCTTGGTACAGTCCAATACAGTTCCAATCTTTACTCATCCTCCCCCTACCATTTCCAATATTGTCTCCCATACGACGTCTCTGAATTCCGAAACACTTGAAGCAATCTCTGAATATATTGCAGAGACCAAACCATCAATGGACACTGATCCACCCTCTGTTCCTTCTCTCTCCTCTCCTCCATCTGCGCAACTCCTTTCTTCACAGCGCACCGTTCCTTCGCTGCTTGAACGTTTTCCACTGCCTCCGCATGTGGACTTTTCTAACCCCTCTAGTCCGTAGGAACCCTTACCTGCGGATTTCAAGTATCTTTATCATTGCCAATCATGGCCTATTTACAGTGGAATATACGCGGCCTCAGGGGTAATCGGAGTGAGCTTCAGATGTTACTCTCCCAGTTTGCCCCTGTTGGTGTTTGCTTACAGGAACCAAAATTACACTCTGCTGTTATCTCTCCCATCTCAGGCTATAATTTATTGTATTCTTCAGATCCTTTTCCTGATGGGACCTTTAATGAAAGTGCCCTTCTTCTACGCACTGATATTCCGTACCATCAGCTATTTGTTCATACTTCGCTGCATTACACAGCAGCCCGTATCCACTTGCATAGGTGGTATACGCTCTGTTCTTTATATCTCTCTCCTTCTCGGGCATTATCTATTCCGGATATTGCCTTTCTTGTTTCGTCATTACCGCCACCGATTCTGTTACTTGGTGATTTTAATGCCCACCATTTCCTCTGCGGGGGGGGGGGGTCTTACTGTGATTCCCGTGGAATTCAGTTAGAGGCTTTTCTTGCCACCCACCCCCTCCATGTTTTAAATACAGGTACGCACACCCATTTTGATCCTCGGACTCATACTCTCTCTTGCATCGATCTCTCAGTCTGCTCTTCCTCCACCGCATTAGACTTCACTTGGTCTGTTCTCCCGGACTTACATGACAGCGATCATTTCCCAATCATTCTTACTTCCCCTTCATATTCACCACCTCTTCGCATCCCACGCTGGCAATTTGATCGGGCAAATTGGAACCTTTACTCACACCTAACTGTTTTTAGAGAGGTTCCTTCTTCGTCCTCCATCGATGAGCTTTTACACCTCTTCTCGTCCTCCGTTTTAACCGCAGCTTCTCATTCTATACCCCAAACTTCGGGCAGGCATTCTCAGAAATGCGTGCCTTGGTGGTCTCCTGCTTGTGCTCGTGCAGTACGTTTGAAACGCGCTGCATGGGGCAGGTACCGGTACAATAGAACCACAGAGAGACTCCTTGATTTTAAACAGAAGCGTGCGATCGCTCGCCGTGTCATCCGTGACGCTAAACGCACTTGCTGGCGAGATTATGTCTCCACCATCACCTCTGCTTCCTCTATGAGTGCAGTCTGGAAAAAAGTACGAAAACTGAGTGGTAAATATTCTCCTGACCCGGCTCCTGTTCTGCGGGTTGCCGGTGTTGATATAGCAAACCCACTAGATGTTGCCAATGAAATTGGCAATCATCTGGTCCGTATTTCTCAGGGACTCCATCTATGCCCCTCATTTCTTTCCTCAAAGTCTGCCAGAGAGTTAGCACCCTTGGACTTTTCTTCTCTCAGAGAAGAACAGTATAATGTGCCTTTTACACTTCAAGAACTGGAGGCAACACTCTCAGCTTGCCGATCATCGGCAGCTGGGCCCGACGACATTCATATTCGTATGCTACAACATTTACATCAGTCAGCCCTTGCAGTCCTATTACGCCTTTACAATCTTATTTGGTCACAAGGAGTTCTTCCACAGCTGTGGAAATCCGCCATTGTTCTCCCTTTCCGCAAACCAGGCACTACGGGACATGAAACCTCCCACTATCGTCCCATTGCTCTTACCAGTGCAGTTTGCAAAGTAATGGAACGCCTAGTAAATAGACGTTTAGTGTGGTATTTAGAGACACATAACAGTCTCTCCACTCGTCAATATGGCTTTCGTAAGGGACGTTCTACCATAGACCCCTTACTACGCTTGGATACGTATGTTCGTAATGCCTTTGCGAATAACCACTCAGTTATTGCCATATTTTTTGACCTTGAGAAGGCATATGACACAACTTGGAGGTATAATATTTTAGCCCAAGCCCACTCCTTAGGCCTTCGAGGCAATCTACCATCCTTCCTTAAGAACTTTTTAACTGACAGGCATTTCCGTGTTCGGGTTAATAATGTGCTCTCCCCGGACTTTATCCAAGCTGAAGGTGTCCCCCAGGGATGTGTTCTGAGCACAACACTTTTTCTCCTTGCTATTAATGATTTGGCCTCTAGTCTTCCATCAAATATTTGGTCATCACTCTATGTTGATGACTTCGCTATTGCCTGTGCAGGCGCTGACTGTCACCTCATTACAGTTTCTCTCCAACATGCAGTCGACCGTGTTTCCAATTGGGCCACCACACGTGGGTTTAAATTTTCCAGCACTAAAACCCACCAAATTACTTTCACTAGACGCTCTGTCATCTCCGATCATCCTTTGTACCTCTATGGCTCCCGTATCCCTGAACGTGATACAGTCAAGTTTCTGGGCCTCCTCTTTGATCGTAGGTTATCCTGGAAACCTCACATTACCTCTCTGAAGGCAACTTGTCACAGCCGGCTGAACCTTCTTAAAACCCTTGCTCATCTTTCATGGGGAGCTGATCGTCGAACCCTCCTCCGCCTACATTCCACCCTTATTTTATCGAAACTTGATTATGGTGACCAGATCTATTCAGCGGCATCTCCTGCTACTCTCTCTAGCCTTAACCCCATTCATCACCAAGGATTACGTTTATGCCTTGGTGCTTTTCGCTCTTCCCCTGTCGAGAGCCTCTATACAGAAGCGAACGTTCCATCCTTATCCGATCGCCGTGATGCCCATTGCCTGCGCTACTATGTACGCTCTCATGATCTCCGCAATCCTTCCATTTATAGAATGGTCACTGATATTAGTAGACATTCTTTATTTGTTCGCCGCCCCTGTTTACTCCGTCCCTTCTCTCTTCGCCTTCATTCGCTCTTGTCTTCTCTTCAACTACCACCTTTCTATGTACATGTAGCATCTCACTTTTCCCTACCCCCCTGGGAAGTTCCAGCTGTTCGAGTCTGTTCTTTCTCCCTCCCTTGCTCGAAAGCCCAACTGTCTACGGTCGCTTCCCGCTCTCTTTTTCTTGACCACTTTCACTCTCATTCTCATGCCATTGCCGTGTACACAGATGGCTCTAAGTCTTCTGACGGCGTAGGATTCGCAGCAGTGTTTCCGGACAGCGTCGTACAAGGGCATTTACTATCTTCGGCTAGTATTTTTACTGCTGAATTGTATGCCATCCTTACAGCACTTATCCGTATTGCATCTATGCCTGTGTCATCATTTGTGGTTGTCTCAGACTCCCTTAGTGCTTTACAGGCTATACAAAAATTTGATACACCTCACCCCTTAGTCCTCCGTATCCAACTTTGGCTACGCCGCATCTTTACCAAGCATAAAGATATTGTTTTTTGTTGGGTCCCTGGTCATGTTGACGTACAGGGCAATGAACAGGCAGACACTGCTGCGCGGTCAGCAGTACATGACCTACCAGTTTCTTATAGAGGTATTCCATTTACGGACTATTTTGCTGCAATATCTTCCCACCTTCACACCCGTTGGCAACAACGTTGGTCTACTATGCTCGGCAACAAACTTCAATCTATTAAACCGAGTATAGGTTACTGGCCGTCTTCTTATCACCAGTGTCGAGGTTGGGAGACTACTCTCTCCCGTCTTCGCATTGGCCATACTCGTCTTACTCATGGATATCTCATGGAGAGGCGTCCTGCTCCTCTCTGTGAGAATTGCCAAGCTCCATTATCAGTCAGCCACATTCTGTTGGACTGCCCACTTTATCAACGAGCACGCAGAATTTACCTCTGTCGTCGTCTTCGCTCCGCTACTCTCTCTTTACCTTCCCTTCTCGCTGATGGACCCACCTTTCATCCGGACTCTCTCATTGACTTTTTGACAACAACTGACTTACTTCACAAATTCTGATACCTTCAGCCCTTTCTACTTCAATCTCTTGCTACCCTCTACCCCCGTACTATCCCCTGCCCCGCTGTTTTCTGTAACCTGCTGATCATCCCTCCTCCCTTCTGCCATCCAATACCCTCGCTTCCTTCCCTACCCTGCAGCGCTGTATAGCCCTTGTGGCTTAGCGCTTCTTTTTGATTATAATAATAATAATATATATCTGAGCATAATGGTACTAATACACTTATATGGGTATACAGCAAGGGTTATAAATGTTTCAGTAAAGAGCAGGCTGCAGGCAGTGGAGATGATGTGTCTGAAGGCAATGTGTGGTGTGAATATCGTGCAGAGAATTCATAGTTTGGAAATTAGGAAGAGAGGAAGTATGGGGTTGCTAAAAGTATTATCAAGAGGGCTGAGGAGTTGTTGAGGTGGTTTGGACATTTAGAGAGGATGGAGGAAAACAATATGATTTTAAGGGTGTACAAGTCTGTAGTAGAGGGAAGGCAGGGTGGGGGTCATCCTAGGAAAGGTTGGAGGGAGGGGGTAAAAGAGGTTTTGTATGCGAGGGGCTTGGATGTACAACAGGCTTGTGTGTGCATCTTGGGGGTGAGTGGAGCCAAGTAGGTTTTATGACTTGATATGCTGTTGGAATGTGAGCAATGTAACATTTATGAAGGGGATCAGGAAAAAAAACAAATAACTGGACTTGAGTCATGGAGTTGGAAAATACAGTACCTGCACTCTGAAGAAAGGTGGGGATATTACAGTTTGGAAGGGCATCTAAGCTGTAATGTTGGTGCACCTCTGGCAAGAAAGTGGTGATGTGAATAATGGTGAAAGTGTTTCCTCTTTTTGTTTTACCATGCCTGGGTGGGAGACATCTGGTGTGTAAAAAAAAAATTCCCATTTTTTTATACAGGTGTTGTACGTAACTTGACCATTTATAAATTATACCAATTTAAAAAGAAATAGTTATTGGAGAAAAATGCTGTGTAGTGGAGATGATGTGCTCTCATCTAGTAAGATTGGTGGAAAACTGGGGGCTGGGGAATTTTTCTTCTTGTGACTAGATTCTTGCAGTGATGTTTTAAGCAGACCATCCTCCTAATCATTGTCTAAGGATATCAAATGTGTGACTATAACACTGGAATGAAAAACATGATTGTGGCTTTTTTTTTTTTAACCCTTTCACTGTCACACTCCATCCACCCAACCCCTTTCACTCATCAGTACAGTGGAACCTCGGCGTACGAATGCCCCACCAAGCGAACTTTTCAGGATACAAACCGTCGTTAGATCGATTTCTTGCTTCTGGATACGAACAAAATTTCAGGATGCCCCCGCAAAGGAGGTTCCTTAAATAAATAAATAAATAAAACGTTTATTTCTGTGCAAAAGTTACAATGTGTGTTTACATATCATAATATGATTGGAGCAAAGAAAGCTACTATCATGCAGGGGCATTTCGGGCAGACTTAACCTATTTCTTATAGACTACATAAGTGAAAAGTAGTGGTCACCAATGTTTTGCTGATGGTGGCACCAACTACTGGCAGCCTTTTGAAGTTTCTCCTTACTGTTATTATTATTATTATTACTATTATATTGTATTATTATTATTATTATTATTATTGTTATTGTTATTATTTCTTCTTTCAACACACCGGCCGTATTCCACTGAGGCAGGGTGGCCCAAAAGGAAAAAAACGAAAGTTTCTCCTTTTACATTTAGTAATATATACAGGAGAAGGGGTTTATTATTATTATTATTATTATTATTATTATTAGTAGTAGTAGTAGTAGTAGTAGTATTAGTATTATTATTAGTAGTAGTAGTAGTAGTAGTAGTAGTTAGTTAGTAGTAGGAGGAGGTACGTACGTATGTGGTGAGAAGCTCTTGATTTTGGGAATTGGATCTGTGTTCCAGTTCCCTAAATTAAGCCTGAATACCTTCCACCCCCCTCCCCAAGTGCTTCCCCATTGTAATAATAATAATATAAAAATAATATGTATAATAATATACTATAATACTAATGTACTATAATAATAATTATAATAGACAGCTTCGAAAGGCTGTCATTAACCCTTTCAGGGTTCGTGCTGTAGATCTACGGCTTTACGTTCAGGGTCCAAACCGTAGATCTATGCCATGAGCTCAACTCACTCTGATAAGCTGTGAGTGGTAAATTTGGGCCTAGATATGAGAGAATACATCTATGTGGTATGTGTGCACCACATAGAACAAATCCTGCAGCACACAGTGTATAATGAGAGAAAAAACTGAGACTGTGATTTTCGATTAAAACAACGACTTTGCAGTGTTTTTTCGTATGTTTTTTATAGTTGTATTTGCGATTTCTTGGTTTCATTTGATAGAATGGAAGACATATTACAGAAATAGAGATGATTTTGATTGGTTTTAGCACTGGAAATGGCTTGAAACTGAGCTCAAAGTAGCGGAAATGTTAAATTTTTGCCCATGTTCAAGAATAAACAAACGACCTCACACGTCTAATACACGCCAGCTGGTGGGTCTAATATACATTCACAAATGTGGTGATGATATTTATACAATTATTACAATATTGCATAACAGTAAATCTTCTATTTTTTGGTTTGAATAAAAATTCATTATGTGAATAAAAAATCAAAATGGAATTAATTTGTAAAGCCTGAAAATGTAACTAATGAACAGAGAAAATGTTAGTTTAGTGCCAGGAATACCTACATTGTTTATTCTGGAACCTATTTTGAAATTGGAATATTTTGAACTTTGTGTTAAATTGGCTGAATTACCAATTTCTGATCACTTTATTTTATAGTTGAAAAAGTTGACTTGGCGAGTTCTTGTGCTCAATCCATAGAATAGAAGTAATACTAGTGAAATAGCTAAGAATTTGGTCAACTGGAATAATGTAATTGGCCTAAAATGAGAGTCAAAGTCGGCAAAATCGCCGATTCGCAAATATCACTGACACATCAAAATTCACGAGAGCACAGTTTCGTCAGTTATCCATCAAATTTTGTACTTTTTGTTTTATTACCTTCAGAAAAAGATTCTCTTCCATTTCATAAGAAAAAATAACAAAATTTTTTTTTTTAAATTCTTGGACCCTGGTGTGCACTTTGAAATTTGGCCTCTGGACCCTGAAAGGGTTAAATGGCAGTGAATACCACAAAAATGCAGAAGCAGTTATGGCTGCCTCCACTTGTCATATAATGACATATTTTATTCATTCTAGAGTATGTATCAGGTTTCTATGTTATTTATATTGTTTATTATGTCTTACTAGATCAATTGTGATAAATAAACTGCAGAGTTGAAATGTATTTTTCCTGCCTCTGAGAGCAGGAATTCCGCCGGAACTGATTAATGGCTTTTCAATTAATTTAAATGAGATAAATTGACTCAGCATACGAACAGATCAGGATACGAATAAGGTCATGGAACGGATTAAGTTCATAAGCCGTGGTTCTACTGTACTTACTGAGATATGAAGTTGAAGGATGTTGACCCCATGATGGAAATATTGGGAGTTGCTTCACACTGTGTATTAGAATACACCTACCATCCGACTTTCGACCGAGTTTGGTTCCGAGAAACTGGTCGTAAGTCGAAATGGTTGTAAGTCGAACTTTACTACTGAATATCAACAAAACATTTTTGTAATGACTTTATTTTATGGTTTTATTTTGGTATTTCATGTTTTACTTTACTTTTTATGTTGTTAGTACTGTATTTTATACTGTAAGGTTTAGGATAAACACTGTTTACAACACACATAGTTGTTTATTTCCCAGAAATTTGGCGTAAAAAACACGGTCGTAAGTCGAGTGGTCGTAAGTCGAGCAGGTCGTAAGTCGGAGGGTAGGTGTATACAGTGGACCCCTGCATACCGATTTTAATCCGTGCAAGAGGGGTCATTGGTATGCGAAATAATAGGTATGCGAATGAATTTTCCCCATAAGAAATAATGGAAATCAAATTAATCCGTGCAAGACACCCAAAAGTATGAAAAAAAAAAAATTTACCACATGAAATGTTAATTTTAATACACACAAACTGAAAAAGGCATGCACAATTACATGACACTTACTTTTATTGAAGATCTGGTGATGATTGATGGGATGGGAGGAGGGGAGAGAGAGTGTTAGTGTTTAGAAGGGGAATCCCCTTCCATTAAGACTTGAGGTGTTGAGTCCTTTTCTGGGGTTACTTCCCTTCTTCTTTTAATTCCACTAGGACCAGCTTCAGAGTCACTGGACTTCTTTCGCACAACATATCTGTCCATAGTGGCCTGTACCTCTCGTTCCTTTATGACTTCCCTAAAGTGCTTCACAACATTGTCAGTGTACAGGTTGCCAACATGGCTTGCAATAGCTGTGTGAGGGTGATTTTCATCAAAAAAGGTTTGCACTTCAAGCCACTTTGCACACATTTCCTTAATCTTTGTAGTAGGCAACTTCTTCAATTTCTCTCTCCCCTCCTCTGAACCAGTTTCCTCAGGTCTGACTGACTCAAGAAATCGTAATGACACGATTGCGGGTTCAATCCCGGCCGGGGGTATGGTTTCCTCAGGTCTGGCCTCTTGCTGTTGAAGTTGATCTATCAGCTCATCAGTGGTTAGTTTTTCATTGTCCTCCTCCACCAACTCTTCCACATCCTCCCCACTAACCTCCAACCCCAAGGACTTTCCCAATGCCACAATGGATTCCTCAACTGGCATAATCCTCTCAGGGTTAGCCTCAAACCCTTCAAAATCCCTTTTGTCTACACATTCTGGCCACAGTTTCTTCCAAGCAGAGTTCAAGGTCTTCTTAGTCACTCCCTCCCAAGCCTTACCTATAAGGTTTACACAATTGAGGATATTAAAGTGCTCTCTCCAAAACTCTCTTAGAGTCACTTGAGTTTCTGAGGTCACTACAAAGCACCTTTCAAACAGAGCTTTTGTGTACAGTTTTTTGAAGTTTGCAATAACCTGCTGGTCCATGGGCTGCAGGAGAGGAGTGGTATTAGGAGGCAAAAACTTGATGTTAATGAATTTCATGTCCCCATAAAGTCGCTCTGCCACGTCTGTAGGATGACCAGGGGCATTGTCTAACACCAGGAGGCACTTAAGTTCTAATTTCTTTTCAGTTAGGTAATCTTTTACATTGGGGGCAAATGCATGGTGTAACCAGTCATAGAAAAAGTCCCTAGTGACCCAAGCCTTACTGTTTGCCCTCCACAGCACACACAAATTCTCCTTGAGGACATTCTTTTGCCTGAACGCTCTGGGAGTTTCAGAGTGATACACTAATAAAGGCTTAACTTTGCAATCACCAGTAGCATTGGAACACATCAACAAAGTAAGCCTGTCTTTCATAGGCTTATGTTCTGGGAGTGCCTTTTCCTCCTGAGTAATGTAGGTCCTGCTTGGCATTTTCTTCCAAAACAGGCCTGTTTCATCACAATTAAACACTTGTTCAGGTTTCAGTCCTTCAGTCTCTATGTACTCCTTGAATTCATGCACATATTTTTCAGCCGCTTTGTGGTCCGAACTGGCAGCCTCACCATGCCTTATCACACTATGTATGCCACTACGCTTCTTAAATCTCTCAAACCGACCTTTGCTGGCCTTAAATTCACTCACATCAGCACTAGTTGCAGGAATTTTTTAATTAAATCCTCATGCAACTTCCTAGCCTTTTCGCTTATGATCGCTTGAGAGACGCTATCTCCTGCTAGCTGTTTTTCATTTATCCACACCAATAAGAGTCTCTCAATATCTTCCATCACTTGCGATCTTTGTTTCGAAAACACAGTTAAACCTTTGGCAAGAACAGCTTCCTTGATTGCCTTTCTGGTGCCCACAATAGTAGCTATGGTTGATTGGGGTTTCTTGTACAACCTGACCAGGTCGGCGATACGCACTCCACTTTCATACTTATCAATGATCTCTTTCTTCATCTCTATTGGAATTCTCACCCTTATTGCTGTAGGGTTGGCACTAGAAGCTTTCTTGGGGCCCATGGTCACTTATTTTCCAGAAAAAGCACCGAAAACACTGTAATAATACGAAATATTCCGATTGTATGCTTGGATGTTACTGCGGAGGCTGGCTGGTAAACAATGCCACCGGCGGCACATGTGAGGCTGGCTGAGGGCGCACATTGGACGCATCTCGGACGAACATCGGTGAGAGGGTTTTTAAGCGGTATGCGAGGCAAAATTTTTGCGATTAAAGCAAGCGGTATGCGGATTAATCGTTATGTGATGCCAACGGTATGCGGGGGTCCACTGTATATATCTATATCTATCTCTTGTCTCTGTCTTGCAGGTACACATAAATACAGTTATACATAGTGTAAATTACCTAGGATAACCCAAAAAATCCAGACAAAGTGCTATACTATGCTTGTAGATATAAGGCATAATAAGCATGACTGGCAAGTAATACACATTTTCACTTGTTCAGGAATCAGACATGACCGACTGTGCATCGTGTGCTTTACCTGTTGGTTAATGAGTGGCTCTCTCTCTCTAAGACAGAGAGACAGGAAGACAGAAACACAGGCAGACAGAAAGATAAGCAGAGACAGAGATAAACATAGAGCTAGACAGACAGACAGACAAATAGACAGATAGAAACAGATAGATATGTTTCTTTGTAACAGTGAAAAATAAATCCAAGGCAGTGCACAATCATCAAATGTCACTCCACGAGTGACACTCCACTGGCAGTGGAGTGACGGACAGACAGACACAGACAGACAGAAACAGATAGATATGTTTATGTGTAACAGCGAAAAATAAAGCCAAGGCAGTGCACGATCATCAAATGTCACACCACGAGTGTCACTCTACTGGCAGTGGAGTGACACTCATCTTATGCCATGCATCAAGGAGTTTCCAGCATTTCTAAAAATTGCTGGGACCTGGCAAAAAAGGCTTATTTAAAAACCCATAACAAAAAAATTGAGGTGTTTTTTATGGGGGCTGGAATGGATTAATGACGTTTCAATTAATTTCAATGAGGAATATTGATTTGATATACGAGCAAATTGAGATATGAGCTGGGTCACGAAACGAATTAAACTTGTAAGTCAAGGTACCACTGTACGTTTTTTTCTCTGAAGCACAAATTTGTTGAAAATTTATAGATTGGGGCTTCCTGCCTAATGTTTTTACTCTTTATGCTTACACCCAACTATCCAACAAAATAATTTCAATGAAGGTGTCAATAATATATTTATAAGACAGTTTCACAGAAAAGCCCCCACACACATGCACTGCCCCCACACATTACCCCTTGACAGTATGATAGATTTTGTCATTAAGGCCAGATCTGACCTAAAGTTGTTATACAGCCACATTAGAAGGAAAACAGTCAGGGACCAGGTGATTAGGCTGATGAGGGAAGGAGGGGAGCTCACAGGGAGCAACCAGGAAATGTATGTGAGAAGCTCAGCTCAAGATTCAGGGAGGTATTCACAGTGGAGATAGAGAGGCTTTCAGCAAACTGAGGGAGTATGGTGTACCAGCATGTGCTGGACACACTACACACAACTGAGGAGGAGGTGAATAAAAGCTGCTAGGCAGACTAGATGTCTCGAAGGTGGTGGGCCCAGAAAACATCTCTCTGTTGATCCTGACAGAGGGAGCGGATGCACTGTGTGCTACTTACAATAATCTTCAATAAATCTATTGAAACAGGGCAACTACCTGAGGTGTGGAAGACAGCAAACATAGTCCCACTTTTTAACCCTTAAACTGTCCAAGCAGATCTACATTCACATGCGTAATGCTCCAAAAGTAGATCTACGTTTTTTTTTTACATATTTTCAAATATAACAAAAAAAGTAGATTAAAGTTTTTTTTACGCTTTTTTACATACTTTCAAATGTTGAAAAAACGTAGATCTACATTTGGACAGTTTAAGGGTAAAAAAGGAGACACAGGCAGCACTAAACTGCAGACCTGTGTTGCTGACATGTATAGTATGTAAAGGGCTCATACATGACAACCAGCATGGCTTCAGGGAAGGAAAATCTTGCATCACAGACCTACTGGAGTTATACAATAAGGTAACAGGAGAGAGACAGATGGGTAAATTGCATTTTTTAGACTGCAAGAAGGCTTTTGATGCAGTTATTACACAAGAAACTGGTTAAAAAGATAGGAGCAGGCAGGAACAGCAAGAGTATCGCAGTGGATCAGAGAATACATGTACTTGACGGAAGGAAACAACATGCTGGTACGTGACGAAGTGTCAGAGTGGGGTGCATGTGTCGAGTGGGGTTCCACAAGGGCCAGTTCTAGGTCCGGTACTGTTTCTAGTACAGTGGAACCCCGAGTTTCGGCCGTAATCAGTTCCAGGAGCTAGGCCTAAAGTCAAAACTGCTTAAAGTCGAAACAATATTTCCCATAAGAAATACAATGGACTCTCAACCAACAATATTACTCCATTCCAGAGAGTTTATCTTTAGGCAAATTTATCATTAGCCGATTTAATTTTCTCCATAAGAAATAATGGAAATCCCATTAATCTGTTCCAAACAGCCAAAAGTATGAAAAAAAAAAAAAATCACATGAAATATACATTTTCCTACAGAGAAAAACAAGGATACATACACAGTAGTAAATACTAAATGAAGAATAAATGACACTTACCTTTATTGAAGAGTATTGATGAGTGATGAGACTGTTTTTCATGAACACTGGGATTTTCAGAGTGATACTTGAGTAAAGGCTTCACTTTGCAATCCCCACTAGCATTACAACAAAACATGAGAGTTAGCCTGTCTTTCATAGGCTTGTGTCCTGGGAGTGCCTTTTCCTCCTGAGTAATGTAGGTCCTCTGGCATTTTCTTCCAGAACAGGCCTGTTTCATCACAACTGAACACTTGTTGGGGTTGGAATTTTTCAGCTTCGCCATTCCTTATCACACTGTGTATACCACTACGATTCTTAAATCTCTCAAACCAACCTTTGCTGGCCTTAACCCTTTCAGGGTTTCCTACGTACTAGTACATCTTACGCGCCAGGGTTGTTGACGTACTAGTACACATAAATTCTAGTGTCCTCAAACCAAGCAGGAAAAGGCTGGTTGTCCTAGATGTGAGAGAATGGGTCTTCATGGTCAGTGTGCATGGTACAAAAAAAATCTGGGACCCAATGGTGCATTGTGGGAAAGCCATTTTATTACACCTTATTCACCATGTCTAGCACTAAGAAACTCCTCACTCCTTGGCTAACTGGGGCTCCTTTGTTCCCAAGTGACAGTTCAAACACATATGGAAGTGTCAGTGAAGATGAATTTCATGGTTTTGAGGAGTTTGTGACCAATAGCAATGCCCAGGAAACCTGAAGGAAGGTAGGAAGAAAGGGAGGAAGGAAGGAAGAGATGAGAGGAAGGAGGGAAGGAAGGAGACCATCAACCTAGGATAACCCAAAAAATTCAGACAGTAACTTATTTCCATGTGGGTTGGTGGGGTGAAGAGGAAGTTGACAGGCAGTGAGGATGGTGAGTGATGGTGTTATTTGTCTTTGTGACACTAACTATGCTGGTGACTCAGCATATTTACAAGTCTACCCCCACACAACAACTACAAGCTTTACAGAAGCTGTAGCAGTTCTGGGAAGTGTCCAGTGATGTTATATGTGTATATATGTGATAGAAAAATAGTAATAAACATTTTTTATTGTTGGTTTGTGTAAACATGTTTTGTAAACAATATAATAATTGTGCGGTTATTGTGTAACATACAACGAGTGAATGTACATTCAATATACCTTATATTGGTCTCACAGGCCATAAAATTACTTGAATGAAGAAAAAAAGGAAGGAAGAAGTAAGGAAGGAAGAAAGTAGAGAAGGTAGGTAGGAAGAGATGAGAGGAAGGAAGGAAGGAAAGAAGGAAGGTAGGTTTGTGGGGAGGAAGGGATGTGATGTGGAAGGCAATGAGTGTTAGTGAGTGATGGTATGATGCATCATTGTGACACAAGACACACTGGTGACTCAGCATATTTACAAGTCCACCCACACAACTACAAGCTTTCAGAACCTCTTGTAGTTATAGGAACCTCTCCAGTGACTATATGTGTATATATATGATAGAAAAATAGTAATAAACAACATTTTTTATTGTTTGTGTAAACATGTTTTGTAAACAATATAATGACAGCAAAGTTTGTGCTGTTATTGTGTAGTATACAATGAGTGAATATTTACCAAATAGTCTTTATATTGGTCTCAGAGGTCATAAAAGTTACTTGAAAAAATAAAATATTAAAAAATAAAAGAAAAAAGTTGAAAAAAAAATAACTATTACTGGGTGACCGGCAGTCGGCGATGTTGCTGTATGCAGGTCAATTTCTGTTAACTTCATGCCTCCATATCTCCATAAGTATTGATCACAATTTTTTTTTTTGGCCGATAATACTCACACACAAAAAACTATAATTTCATAAGAAAAATAATAATTTTTTTTTTCAAATATTTTTCGACCCTAAGAACAAGTTTGGGAGAGGGCCTGTTGACCCTGAAAGGGTTAAATTCACCAATATTAGCACTAATTCCAGGCATTTTTTTCCTGTTCACCTGGGTGTTAGTTGACTGGTGTGGGTGGCATCCTGGGAGACAAGATTAAGGACCACAATGGAAATAAGTTAGACAGTCCTCGATGATGCACTGACTTTCTTGGGTTGTCCTGGGTGGCTAACCCTCTGGGGTTAATTGTTTCTCGGTAATTGTTTCTTGTTAAGCCACACCAACAACACACACTCCACATCTTTGAGTAGTACAGCTGATGATGGTGCAGCAGCAGCTGACCATGGTACAGCAGCAGCTGATGGTGGTGCAGCAACAGCAGCAGCTGACCATGGTACAGCAGCAGCTGACCATGGTACAGCAGCAGCTGACCATGGTACAGCAGCAGCTGATGGTGGTGCAGCAACAGCAGCAGCCGGCAGTGGTACAGCAGCAGCTGGCGGTGGTGCAACAACAGCTGACCGTGGTACGATAGTATGTATTTTGATAGTATTTCTCACCCTTTTTACCACAGGGTTGGCACTAGAAGCTTTCTTTGGGCCCAAGGTGGCTTATTTAGCAGTTACAAGCACTAAAAACAATGGAATAATACAAAATATATTGCATGTATGCGTGAAACTGTCTGCCCTGGATTATAAACAATGGCACACTAGCTGAAGGCAGGGCAGCTGAGGCGCGCTCAGCCTGGATGGACAGGCCGACATGTTCACGACGAATGTTGTTAGTCGAGTTTTTCATCGTTGGTCTGGCCAAAATTTTTACACAAAAACGCTTCGTTAGGCAATTTTTTCGTTAGATGATGCCTTCATTGGTTGGGGGTCCACTGTAATGTAAATCCAATTAATCTGTTCCACCCAAAAGTATTCACAAAAAAAATCGTTTTCAAGCGTGCAATACACGTCAACTGGTGAGTCTAATATTCTTTCACAAGTGCACCAATAATATTTATACCATTTTTTACACTAATGCAGTAGTCTGCATAACAGTAAATCTTATATTTTTTGTGAAAATAAAAATTCAAAGTGGAAAGCAAAAGAATATAAGAGGGGCCTTGAGACGTGAATAATGACTAGAGGAAATGTCATTTTAGTGCCAGGAATGTCTTTCTTGTTTATTCTGGACCCTATTCGGAAATTGGCATCTTTTGAAATTTGTGTGAAATTGGCAAAATTGCTAAATTCTGACCACTGTACTGGATAGTTGAGTTTCATAAATGAGTGGTTTCTTGCACCCATTCGATAGAAAAAATGGAGTTCTAGCGAAATATTCATGTTTTTTGTCGACTAGTACAGTGAAATTGGCCGAAAATGGGGCTCAAAGTGGGCAAAATCGCCGATGCGTAAACATCGCCGAGACCGCTAACTTTGCGAGAGCATAATTCCGTTAAAGAATAAATACTATAGTTTTACATATGGAAACAATGAGAAATAAATGTAAAGCACTAATTTAAATGGATAACTTAACATCTAAATCAGTTTTACCTTTATTGAAGACACTTGTTGGCATATGAGAGAAGTAGGAGAGTTTGTTTAGAGGCAGGACAAGATAGTCCTTCAATATGACACTAATATCAACTCTACAGCTTATTTATCTATCACATTTCATCTAATATGACATAGTAAACAATATTAATAACATAGAAACATGACATACACTCTAGAATGAATAAAATACGTCATTACTTATGTCACGACTGGTATTGTGTTGTTGTTGGGTGTATAAGGGTCACTGAGAGCATAAGCACAAGCAGCAGCAGAGGCGGCGGTGTTTTCAGTCGCCTTATATACCTCGAACAACAGTGGAGGAGTTAAGTTTTGTGCCATCATTTTTCTATCGCTCTCTTAACTTACTTGCTACTCTGTTAATGCTACACTTCATCGCTGGCTGGTGCTATAGCCTTTATCGACTCATGCTGCTTTAGTATCATACATATCGTAGAATCCCTGAATCACTGAAGAAGGCACATTCTCCCCTCTCTCTTCCTCCTCCACTTGGATAATTTGCTACACTTTCTTTCTTCAATTCTATCATGTTTCTCACTTTCTTTACTAAAGGGCTGCCACTGTGAAGTTTCTTTGGGCCCATGGTGGCTTATTTCACAGTCACAATCAATAAGCAAGCACTAAAC
>NC_091333.1:17630478-17743982 GCF_038502225.1 Cherax quadricarinatus
GACACAGTTCTTGCAGCTAGCCGAGGAGGGTCCCTTGCTGGATCAGGAACTTGCATTTTAGTGGCAAAGTGTTCAGCAAAGAGGTCCGCCTTCTCTTGACTACTAGTAGAGGTGATCCCATCCTGTCGATTTAGAGGTGGAATGAGTTCATCAGGCAAATAACCTTGTCTGTCCTTGACCAGGGACCACCAGGTTTTGGAGCCTACTCTACCTGATGCTAGCTTTCTTTTAGTGTCCACCTCCCATTTACCAATGGCCCACTTTTGAACGTCACCCATATGTCTACAGGCTTGCCTGTGCAAGTTCCTGTTATAGGTGGTAGGATGTCTCATATACCTTCGCCATGCTTTGTACTTAGCAGTAGCAGCCTCTCTACAACGAAAGCCAAACCAAGGCTGATCCGTAGGCTTCGTCACATATTGCCGGTGAGGAATGTGTTCTTGTTGTAGATTAAGGATGTGTCCAGTGAAGGCTTTCACTTGGTGGTCGTCAACATCCCCTTGGAGAAGAGCATTCCAATCGGTGGTGGCGAGCTCAGAGCGAAGGGCTGGCCAATTACCTCTTTCCCATAGCCAGGTTGTGCGTGTGGACTCCTCACCTCGTTCTGTTGGGATCTTAAGTGTCGTAAAAACAGCCTTGTGGTCAGACGATCCAACATAGCCGAGGGGTTGACAAGTGACTGCCTTCTGCCAGATCACTCACTACTGGGTCAAGGGAGGAGCCAGAGATGTGAGTAGGGAAATCAACAAAGTTTCTCATGTCGAACACTGCAAGAAGGTCATCAAAGTCCCTCTGTATAAGGTGCTGGTTGAGGTCACCAACAATTATGATATGTTGACAGTTGTGTTGTAGCAGAAGGGAGTCAATATTTTCCATTAGGAAGTTGATGGGAAGTGCATGTTGCCACTGAGGTCTGTACATTGCACATGCTAGTACAGACGTACTAGTGTTTATGCAGAGCTTGAAGAACATCATTTCAAGATGAGTAGGGGTGGCAACATCAATGTGCTGGGCATGAACACTTTTAGAGAAGCACACAGCAACACCACCTTGCCCTTGCCTGTCTCTTCTCATCCATGAGGTGTAGCCAGCAATTCTTGCAAAATTTTCTGGAGTCCTGTCATCTCTCTCTCTCTCTCTCTTCCCTCCTCTCTCTCTCTCTCTTCCCTCCTCTCTCTCTCTCTCTCTCCCCTCCTATCTCTCTCCTTTCCTCTCTCTCTCTCCTCTCTCTCTCTGTCTCCTCTCTGTCTCCTCTCTCTTCTCTCTCTCTCCTCTCTCTCTCTCTCTCTCTATCTCTCTCCCCTCTCTCTCTCTCCTCTCTTCTCTCTCTCCTCTCTTCTCTCTCTCCTCTCTTCTCTCTCTCCTCTCTTCTCTCTCTCCTCTCTTCTCTCTCTCCTCTCTTCTCTCTCTCTCTCCTCTCCTCTCTCTCTCTCCTCTCTCCTCTCCTCTCCTCTCTCCTCTCTCTCCTCTCTTCTCTCTCTCTCCTCTCTTCTCTCTCTTTCCTCTCTCCTCTCTTTTTTTTTTTTTTTTACACAGGGTTTGACAAGGTTAGGATCCCTAGCTTTGTGTAGCTAGAGCTGTTATGTCATCAGCTCATTTGAAAGCATTTTATTGTTATGAGACATACAAGTAGGAAACAGGATGAAGTTGGAGCCATCTGGGCCAGCATTTTCATTTGATCAATTGACTTTATCTGCGTTGACATCATTATCCTGTCTGAATGTGTTCCATACTCGAGTCATCCTGGGTATGTATGATCTCAGATGGGTGATGTTCTGGAAAGATAGCCAGAGTGAAGTTGCTCTTCTGCCCGTCTTGTGGCATAAAAGCTTTTCACTGTTCCTCAGAAGTGGATCCAAGTGTGGTATTTTGACAATATTGGCCTTGTACATAACAGTAAGGCCACCCACTCCTCCTATGTTGAAGGCTCTGCTGAAATGACAGACCTATCAGGATGGGTCCAGGCGAGAGATGAGACATCTTGCTCTGTTCTCTAATCTGTCAAGCAGTGCCAGATGAGAGGGGGCAGGCAAACCAGAAAGTGGGCATACTCAAGGTGCGGCGTCTTGTGCCTCGTGACAGGATCTTGCCCCTACTGTCAAGCAGATGGGAATCGGCGAAGTGCTGTAAGCTTCCTGGCTGCCTTGTTTGCAAGATTTACAACATGGTTCTTCATGATTAGTTTGGAGTCAGATTTCACCCCAGGATATCAACTTCTTCTCCAGGTGCCAACATCCTCCCATTCATCCTTACTACTGCACCAGCATTACCATCATGGTGCCTAGAGGCGATCATCATTTGCGTTTTCTCAGGTGCAAATGTTGCCTCATCTATTTCCCCAGCTGATATAGCTCTCAGCTCGTGATTGATGTAGCTTAGAGCAGCTGGCATTTCTTCTCTTGGATAAGTGAATGTCAGTGTACAGTCGTCTGCATATGCATGTGATTCTGGGATGAGATGAAGAAGGTCGTTGAAGTAGACATTCCATAACAATGGACCCAGCACGCTTCCTTGTGGAACACTTGCCCCAATAGGATGTCTTGCTGATTCCGTTCCATTGAGAACTACACTTAGAGATCTACCATGAAGGTAATCACTGAGGAGACATAGCATAGAGCCTGCAATTCCCAGTGCTTGAAGTTTTGCTAAGAGGCCCTGGTGCCACTCTCTCCTCTCTCTCTCTCTCCTCTTTGTCTGTCTCTCTCTCTCTGTCTCCTCTCTCTTCTCTCTCTCTTCTCTCTCTCTTCTCTCTCTCTTCTCTCCTCTCTTTCTCTCTCTCTCTCTCTCTCTCTCTCTCTCTCTCTCTCTCTCTCTCTCTCTCTCTCTTCTCTCTCTTTCCTCTCTCTCTCTCTCTTCTCGCTCTCTTCTCTCTCTCTTCTCTCTTCTCTCTCTCTTCTCTCTCTCTCTTCTCTCTCTCTCTTCTCTCTCTCTTCTCTTTCTCTCTCTCTCTCTCTTTACACAGGGTTTGACAAGATTAAGGATCACTAGCTTTATTGACAAGCTATTTACATGTGGGTTCCTACTGTGGAATCTCCTCTTCTCTCTCTCCTCTCTCTCTCTCTCTCTCTCTCTACCTCCTCTCCTCTCTCTCTCTCTCTCTCTCTCTCTCTCTCTCTCTCTCTCTCTCTCTCTCTCTCTCTCTCTCTCCTCTTCCTCTCTCTCTCATCTCTTTCTTTCTCTCTCTCCTCTCTCTCTCTCTCTCTCTCTCTCTCTCTCTCTCTCTCTCTCTCTCTCTCTCTCTCTCTCTCCTCTCTCTCTCTCTCTCCCTCTCTCCCCTCTCTCTTTTCTCCTCTCTCTCTCTCTCTCTCTCTCTCTCTCTCTCTCTCTCTCTCTCTCCTCTCTCCTCTCTCTCTCTCTCTCCTCTCTCTCTCTCTCTCCTCCTCTCTCCTCTCTCTCTCCTCCTCCTCTCTCTCTCTCCTCTCTCCCCTCTCTCTCTCTCTCTCTCTCTCTCTCTCTCTCTCTCTCTCTCTCTCTCTCTCTCTCTCTCTCTCTCCTCTCCTCTCTCTCTCTCTCTCTCTACAGTGGACCCTCGGGTAACGACGTCAATAGCTAACGAAAACATGTAGTGACACGTTTTTGTTTCAAAATATTGGCTCGACTACCGACAAAGAACTCGGTTAAGGGCATTTGTCCTGAATGTGTCCGCGTGGCCTGAGTGGACACATTCGGACACACTGTTTACAAGCCAGTGAGGACAATTCCACGCCTACGTGCGATATATTTTGTATTATTCCATTGTTTTTAGTGGTTGTAACTGCTATATAAGCTGCCATGGGCCCAAAGAAAGCTTCTAGTGCCAGCCCTGTGGTAAAGAGGGTGAGAAACATATAAATTAAAAAAAAATTTAAAATATAAAGTGCTGGGGGTGGGGGTCTTAGGCCCCCCACAACCAAAAGGGGTATTTCCCACATACCGCCGGGGTCTTCCCACATACCGAAGGGTTTTTATCCCGCAGTTTTTACAATAAAGGGGCCCCCCCACACCAGGGGCTTCCCCACATATAGCCAGTTTTCCCCCTCCAGCCAGTGTATTCCCCACATCCCTGACAGGTCCCCCAATAATCAGGTGCCCCCCTCACAACAGACAGGGTCTTCCCCACACCCTTTTGATTTGTTTGGGGACGTGCACGGTAAATTTTATAAAAGCTTTTTGGGCTTTTAAATTGGGTTGGGTTGATTCTGTTAGGGGGATGGTTTGTAAAGGACCTTTAGTATGGGCCAACGGGCCCTGCCAGTGTTCCTGTTTTCTTATGTGCAAACTTTTTGGGATGAACATCATCCTACCATGTTAAGCCATGCTGGCACATCTACAGTGCAATTGTTTTTTTTAAGGGTTCTTAGAATCCAAAAACAGAGCTTTTTGGAAAAATTTTTTGGTGCAAAAGAGTCAGTGACTCAAGCTGGTCTAGTGGCATTAAAAAAAAAAGAAGGGGGGTAAGAAAAAAGGGCTTGTTACCCGGGGCTTTTGGAAGGGGGTTCCTTCAAACAATAAAACACCTCCATCCTTTCCCCTCAAACCCCTCACCATCAATAATCTTCAAAGTTAATTATTTTTAGTATTGTTTATTCTATGTCTCATTGTTTTGTGAGGAAATGTATATTTCTTAAAAAATTATTTTGTTTAATACTTTTGGGTGTCTGGAAAAGTTAATTGGTTTCCCTTATTTCTTATGGCAAAATTAACCTTTGACTGTTTTTTATATAAACGCTTATGAGCCAATTTTCCTAATATTTTAATAATTTAGCGGCTTAAAACAAATGGGAAAGCTGGAGGCCCCATGGAGAAATGGGTCTGTGTGGTCCCCCATAAAAAAATCCCAGCCCCATTCGAATGAGAAAAAAAAGTTTTTTTTGGAATAACGGCTTTTTATTTTCCCCTATATTATCGTTTTATCTTTTCATGGTCTTGGGTGATAAAAAGGAAAAAATTTACAGAAATAAATGATTTTTTCTTTGACATGCTCTTTAAAAATGAGCTCAAAAAAGCGGGAAAAGTTGATTTTTTCCAATGTTCAGGGAAAAAAATCCCCCACCCCGCAATACCCAACTGGGAGTCTAATATTCTTTCACTATTTTTTAATTTTTTCCATTTTACAATAAAGCAGTAGTCTGATAACAAAATTTTTTATTTTTTTTATAATAAAAAACAAAAAAAAAAAGCAATAATAATATAAAAGGGGGCTAGAGATGTGACTAATGAACAGAACGTATGTTATTTTAGTGCCACGAATGTCTACCTTGTTTATTCTGGACCCTATTTTGAAATTGGCATCTTTTTTAGTTTGCGTGAAATTGGCCAAATTGCCAATTTCTGACCACCATATTGGGTAGTCCAAATTAGTAAATGGGAGGTTTCTTGTACTCAGTTGATAGATAAAATGGAGTTCTAAAGAAATAGCCATGAGTTTGGTCAACTGGAACAATGGAATTGGCTGAAAATAGGGCCCAAAGTTGGCAAAATCGCCGATACGCATATGTCGCCGAGACCGCTAACTTCGCGGGAGCATAATTCCATGAGTTTCCGACCAAATTTCGAACTTTTGGTGTCATTACCATCGGGAAAAGATTCTCTATCATTTCATAAGAAAAAATATTTTTTTTTTTGTTTCAAAAATTGAGCGACAGAATGACAGTTTCAGAGAGGGGCCTGAAACAGTGAAAGGGTTAATTCAGCTAACAAAAAAATCGGTTAAAGAAAAGCTCTTTGGAATGGATTAATGTTGTTGCCCGAGGGTCCACTACATCCTGTTTCTTTAATTTCATGCTGGTGGATGGATGTCAATAAAGTTACATCATGTTTGTCATGTCATCAAATTGCCATGGTGTCTTCGAAATGAAATACCTGTTGCACTCCACCACCAATATGTGCATTGAACCTGGGCACTTTACCACACTGCACCACACACCTGAGTAAGGGCTTGTGCACCTATTATGAGTGTATGCTCCTTACCAGGATATGGTTCCACCATTTTCGTCACATCACCACTGGATATTCCTAATAACATCTTGATATCTTGCAATATTTTCCTTCCTATGTACATTCATGATTGTCATAAAACTGGTAGCATGATACCAAAGCATTTTCTCTTGCTTGGTATATGTTGTTTAAATGATAGTCTGCCCTTGAACAGGATCAGACTCGACACTGACGAGGTTCCAGAAGGGATAAAGGAACTTGGTGAATTTGTTTTTCAGGTACATAAAAACATCCCCGTCTTATGTAATAAGTCACTTCTGTCGGGCCTAGTTTTGTCTGAGAAATGTAGGCTGTTCAGCTACAGGATAAACCTGTTGACAGGAACGAGATTAATGAATGTGGGGGTAGATGTTAGCTGTTTTGTCTTGTAGCATAAGCATGATTGTGGCAAGGAAGAGATACATCTCAGGCACAGTTGTGTCTATCCACCTGTGAAATTGTAACTGTGGTGAAACAAACATTCTTGCCATTGTCCACTGGTAATATAATTTGGCAGGATTCCACTGTGTGTTTCACTAGATTGATGGGGACTGGTCACAATATGTTCTTCTTGTCAGTCACAGACAGTCTGGCAGTGGTAGTGAAGATGCTATTTTTTTTTTTGTGTGTGTGTGTGTGTGTTTGTGTGTGTGTGAGTGCTCGCATGTGCATGTGGTGGATACAGCCTGGGTTGTGGGACCTGGCTTCCTTTCAGGGCTGGCGCTGGTGCCGCACGGTTCTTTGTCCCTAGTGCTATATATGTCGCCAGCATAACGTGGAGGAACTTTCTTAAAATTGTATGTGAGAAATTGATTTTTTTTTAGGAGGATAGGTTGCTGTAAATGGATATGCCATTGTGTTAACAACCAAAACATATGTGGTTTTATTATGACTATGTGGTTAAAAGGAATGTTGAATATGGCACAGGATCTGTGTGTATATGGAGTTTTTTTTATCCAATATCAATACTGTAGGGGATTTTCTAATATGCTTTAATATTTACAGGTATCACAAACAATAGCAAGGGGTGGGCCCCGGTGTCAGATTGCTATTCCAGCCCAAGGCATGATAGAATTCCGTGATGCTCTACAGGAGCTACTCGATGAATTTGGTACAGATGATGGTGGCTACAAAGGGGAATTACCAGAAGGACGACATATGCGAGTAGAAAACAAGAATTTTTATTTTGACATAGGCCAAAATAACCGAGGAATCTATATGCGTATATCTGAGGTAAGGAAGCATAATTTTAAATACTATGTGCTTTTTTCCTATTCTAAATAAAATATTTGGTTAATTGTGTTTCTTCTTTGTAATGGTATTTATAATATCTCATATGCTTTTCTAAGATATTTAAAGAATGTATGAGATTTTGCAAAACATTTCCTTCCAAATAATGACTCCAGTAGATTTTGTAGAACATTTACAGCACCCTACAAGTATATTCTTACTTTTATTCACTAGTAATTAAAAGTTCATTTTGCATGAAACTACATGTATACATTTGCTATTGCAAAGACCTATACAAGTGAGTACATACTGTATATACTACTGTACACAAATAACCTGCACTTAGGAGACAAACTTACAATGTTTTGGTCCGATGTGGACCATTAACTAGTCACACAGAGAAGCATCAAGGGAAGAAAGCAAGAATATATGTGAAAGGGGGGCAGGGGACAGAAATTGTAGACCTTGTGGAAAGAGCAGTAGTAGTAGTGATGGTAGTTAGTAGTAATAATGGTGGTGGTGGTGGTGGTAGTAGTAGTAGTAGTGGTAGTGGTAAGTAGTACAGGTCAACCATCATTAATGTGGCATCATTGGGACATGTAGGTTGCCAGATCAGTGATGGCTGACCTGTACCATTTCCCTCCATAGTGTCCACTTGTATTGCCGAAATTAGTACTGGATTAGTGATGGAACTGGATTCGTGATTGCAGGGTCAGTGATGGCTGACCTGTAGTAGTAGAAGTAATAAGAACATAAGAAAGAAGGAACACTGCAACAGGCCTACTGACCCGTGGAAAGCAGGTCCATGCCACCCCCCGGCTTAGAACAATGACCACCTAGTCAGGTCACTTCCACTTAAGGAAGGAGCATGGCACCAGACCTGGTAGCCCAAGCTAGTCAGGTCTAACTCACACCCACCCACATCCACTCATGTATTTATCCAACCTATTTTTAAAACTACACAAGGTCTTAGCTTCTATGACGGTACTCTGGAGTTTGTTCCACTCATCCACAACTCTATTACCAAACCATTGCTTTTCTATGTCCTTCCTGAATCTGAACTTTTCCAACTTGAAACCATTGGTGTGAGTCCTGTCTTGGCTGGAAGTTTCCAGCACGCTATTTACATCCCCTTTATTTATTCCTCTTTTCCATTTGTACACCTCAATCATATTCCCCCTAATTCTATGCCTTTCTAGAGAGTGCAGATTCAGGGCCCTCAGTCTATCCTCATAGAGAAGATTTCTGATACATGGGATCAACTTTGTCATCCTCCTCTGTACATTTTCCAGTGCATTTATATCCATTCTGTAATATGGTGACCAGAACTATGCAGCATAATTTAAATGAAGCCTAACCAAGGATATATAGAGTTGAAGAACAACCTGAGGACTTCTATTATTTTTACTTCTTGATATGAAGCCAAGGATTCTGTTATCTTTATTACGAACACTTATGCACTGTTGTCTTGATTTCAGATTACTACTAATCAGACTCCTAAATCCTTTTCACAATCAGTAGTATTAAGATCTGCACTATTCAGTTTATAAGTGGCATGGTTATTGTCCTGTCCAACATTTAGAACTTTGCATTTGTCTATATTAAACTGCATCTGCCACTTCTCCGACCACTGCATCAGTCTATTCAAATCATCCTGGATTGCACTAATGTCCTCAATAGAATGAATTGGACGGCCTATTTTGGTGTCATCAGCAAATTTGCTTGTGTCGCTATTTATTCCCTCATCTATATGTAAATTGTGAACAACAAGGGGCCCAACACTGACCCCTGTGGAACATCGATTGTGACGTGCCCCCATTCTGATTTCTCCTCATTTATGGAAACTCTTTGTCGCCTATTTGTCAACCATGCCTCTACCCAGGAAAAAATTTCTCCGCCTATTCTGTGTGCCTTAAGTTTCCTCAAAAGTCTCCGATGTGGAGCTCTATCGAAAGCCTTACTGAAGTCCATATACACAATATCATATTCATTACCATGATCTACCTCCTCAAACACCTTAGTGAAAAAAGTAAGCAAATTCGTAAGACAGGAACGCCCCTTAGTAAAACCGTGTTGAGATTCATTTATCAAATTATACCTATCAAGATTGCTACGAATTGCCTCGGCAATTATTGATTCCATAAATTTTCCTACTATGGAGGTAAGGCTTATTGGTCTATAGTTCGAAGCTAAGGACCTGTCACCTGCCTTGTAAATAGGTACAGTAGGGCCCCACTTACATGGCAGGTTAGGTTCCAGGCTACCGCCGTAAAGCGGAAATCGCCATGAAGTGGAACACCCTTTTTTTCCACTTATAAATGCATACAAATACTAGATACCAAGTTTACACTAACATATATTAAGTTAGCAATAGAACTAGGCATCAAAAAAACAAAAAAAAGTACAATACACATATAGTGCTCTCATTACTTACCTTAAAATATTTATAGTCTTAATCTAGGGTGAGACAAGTAGTATTTATTGTAAGAAATCAAGTGCGGTATGTATGGTAGTCATCCGGGCTACCATACCAAGCCACTCCCACCTACCCATAATATTCTATGATATTTAAGCATCACAGAGCGATAAAATGTATATACAGTTCATTCATTACTTACCTTAAAATATTTGTAGTCTTAATGTAGGGTTAGGAGTAAGTAAATGAGATAAAACGAATAAATGAGAGAGAGAAAGAATGAGTGCATGAGAGAGGACAGGCACAGAGTTATGTAAACAAACCAGGCGAAGGTAAGTTTTGTAAACAAACAGTGTACACGTCTGGTTTGTGTACAGGTTGTCTCTGCATTGATATGGTAGAATAAATAAAGAAGAACACTTCCATTCTCTTGTAACATCATTTTGAGAAGAAATGACGCTCTGAGTGAAGGCAATGGAAATAAGTCACTGACGTTTTTTGTGTTATCCTGGGTTCTCTACACATATGCTGTTATGTATGATAATCTATGTAACTGTATTTGTGTATACCTGAATAAACTTACATATGAAAGTAATAATTTTCTACAGTTACCCCCAGTAACACATTTTCTCTTACGTTAGACTAGAGAAAATATTATTCTTGCCGTCACTTGTACAAGTTATCCGGCTACCACATCTCATATTTATTTATTTATTCTATTGTGGGGTGTATTTATTATCTTTTTATGTTATGTATCATGTTTATTATATAATTTTAAAAAAATACCATGGATGGATTAATGAAAATGTGCATATTAATGTAATATAAGACATTTAATGAGACTCGGTGATTATTATTATTATTTCTAATATGGCGTCACTTGTGCAAGTCGTCTGCTACCACATACCATATTTATGTTTATTTATTCTACTGTGGGGTGTATTTATCATATTTATATGTTATGCATCGTGTTTATTATATAATTTTGAAAAAATATCATAGATGGATTAACCCTTTGAGGGTCAACAGGCCCTCTCCGAGACTTGTTCTCAGGGTCGGCCAAATTTAAAAAAAAAAAAAATAATTTTTTCTTTTGAAAAGATAGAGAATCTTTTCCCAATCATAATGACGCTAAAAGTATGAAATTTGATGGAAAACTTACGGAATTATGCTCTCGAGAAGTTAGCGGTCTCGACGATGTTTATGCATCAGCAATTTTGCCCACTTTGAGCTCTATTTTCGGCCAATTCCAGTGTACTAGTCGTCAAAAATCATAACTATTTCTCTAGAACTCCATTTTTTCTATTGAATGAGTACAAGAAACCACCCATTTACTGATTTCAACTATTCAATACAGTGGTCAGAATTTAGCAATTTTGCCAATTTCACACAAATTTCAAATGATGCCAATTTCCAAATAGGGTCCAGAATAAACAAGAAAGACATTCCTGGCACTAAAATAACATTTCCTCTGTTCATTAGTCACATCCCCACCCCCCTCTTATATTTCTTTGGCTTTCCACTTTCAATTTTTATTCTTACAAAAAATAGAAGATTTACTGTTATGCAGACTGCTGCATTAGTGTAGAAATGGTATAAATAATATCAGCGCACTTGTGAAAGAATATTAAACTCGCCAATTGATGTGTATTGGACGCTTGGCATGATTTGTTTACTTTTGAACTTTGGTAAAAATCGAACATTTCTGCTACTTTGTGCTTAATTTCAAGGTACTTTTCATTGTAAAACCAGTCAAAATCATCTCAATTTCTGTAATATGTCTTCCATTCTATAAAATGAGACCAAGAAAACTAGAATACAACAATAAATACCATACAAAAATACAGTGGACCCCCGGTTCATGATATTAATCCGTTCCTGAGAGCTCATCGTAAACCAAAATTATCGGAAAGCGAATCAATATTCCCCATAAGAAATAACGGAAATCAAATTAATCCGTGCAAGACACCCAAAAGTATGAAAAAAAAACTTTTACCAAATGATATATTAAGTTTAATGCAATATAATAATTACAATAACAATAATAACAATAGAATAATCACAATAGAATAATTGACACTTACCTTTAATGAAGATCTGGTGATGATTGATGGGATGGGAGGAGGGGAGAGTGTCGAAGTTTTTAATGTTTAGAAAGGGAATCCCCCTCCATTAGGACTTGAGGTAGCAAGTCCTTTTCCGGGGCTACTTCCCTTCTTCTTTTAATGCCACTAGGACCAGCTTGAGAGTCACTGGACTTCTGTCGCACAACATATCTGTCTATAGAGGCCTGTACCTCTCGTTCCTTAATGACTTTCCTAAAGTGGGTCACAACATTGTCAGTGTACAGGTTGCCAACACGGCTTGCAGTAGCTGTGTCAGGGTGATTTTCATCAAAAAAGATTTGCACTTCAAGCCACTTTGCACACATTTCCTTAATTTCAATAGTCATTAGCACCCTTGATCTCGATGGGTTGGCACTAGAAGCTTTCTTGGGGCCTATGGTAACTTATTTTGCAGAAACAAGCACCAAAAACAGTGATAATATGGATAATATAGAATGTATCCTTAGATGCGCGCACACTGGCTGGCTTGTAAACACTGGACACATCTCGTACGAATCATATCGCATACCGGGTTTTGTATCGGGAAGCGAGGCAAATTTTTTTCGATCAAATGCATCGGCTACCAGATTTATCGGATACCGATAGCATCGGGAACCGGGGGTCCACTGTACAATGCAAAGTCGCTGTTTTATTCCAAAAACACGATCAAAGTTTTTTTTTTCTCATTACGCACTGTGTGCTGCAGGATTTTTTGTATACTGTGCACACTGACCACATAGACCCATTCTTTCATATGTATGCCTACCAGCTTTCTCCCACTAGATTTGAGGGCGCTAGAATTTAGGTGTACTAGTACGTCAAAAACCCTGGGTCGTAAGCCGTACTAGTACGGCTGAAACCCTCAAAGGGTTAATGAAAATGTGTATATTAACGTAATATACGACATTTAAATGAGACTTGGTGATTATTATTATCATTACTAATATGACATCTCGAGACTTAAGACACTGATTTAAATGTGTACTTGCACGCCAGCACAGTATGTAAGTTTATTTAGGTACAGGTATACATAAGTATAATTATCAGAGTATATATAAAATATGAAATAACTTTTAAAAACACTTGAAATTTTGGAGTTTCCAGACAAAATGGAGAGACTTAGTGGTTACAGATCACACGGACAATGTAAACAAACAGGGTGGGGCACGGTGACCGTATTAGAAAGTCAGGTGGGGGGAGCCGTATAGCGAGTTTTGGTCATAATTTGAAATGACCGTATTAGCGGAACCCCGTAAAGCAGGGCCCTACTGTATCACATTTGCCATTTTCCACTTATCAGACACTATGCTAGTTTGTAGTGATATGTTGAAAACCTTAGCCAAAGGTTTGCAGAGTTCCTCTTTACATTCCTTTAAAACCCTTGCAAACAGTTCATCAGGGCCTGGGGATTTGTTAGGTTTTAATTTGATGATAAATTAGACACATGTGCAACTCTTGGGTATATTTATTGAGGAAACGTTTCTCCACACAGTGGCTTCATCAGTCCATACAAAGGAGAATCTTGAAGAACAGGAGGAGAATGAGGTAATCAGTCCCTCAACCTTGAGTTGATGTGGTCAGTCCATCAATCTTGAATAGATTCTATTCAAGATTGATGGACTGACCACATCAACTCAAGGTTGAGGGACTGATTACCTCATTCTCCTCCTGTTCTTCAAGATTCTCCTTTGTATGGACTGATGAAGCCACTGTGTGGCAAAACGTTTCCTCAATAAAGATACCCAAGAGTTGCACATGTGTCTAATTTATCAACATGTCGGTTCTCTGAGTCATTCATCTACAAAGGTTTTAATTTCTCTATTTGTCTGAGGACCATGTCACTAGTTACTGCAATCGTGCATAGTTTATTATTGTCCTGTTCTACATAATACTCTTAAGTGGGCTTATCTTGTCTCTAATCTTACTTCTGTATACCTGAAAGAACCCTTTTGGGTTAGTCTTCGAATCTCTTGTGACCTTAGCCTCATAATCCCTTTTTGCTTTTCTTACTCCTTTTTTTATTTCTCTCTTTAATTGAATATATTGATAGAGGCAGCAATAAGAAGGTAGTAGTGATAACAAAAAAAAAGTGGCTCAGAGTGGAGTGTTAGTGAAGAAATGGTAGTAGTAGTATTAATAGTGGAGGTAGTCTAAGGAATAAAGAACACTGCAGGAGTGCTACTGTCCCACAAGGGTAGGACAAAATCCCCTCAGGAAAAAAAACCATAGGAGAGAACACACCTAGACAGAAGACAGGAAAGACAATGAAAACATAGGGAAGGTGAAAACGTGAAAGTAGACATTTACTTTCTTTTTTTGCCAGTCTAATACTCTTCATAATAATCTTGTTCATTCCTCTCTTCTTGCCACTGATGCTTCCAGAGTCTACTCCATTTTATGCTGCTCTTGTCTTCTCCATTACTTTGGAGAAACTGGCGACTTACTTTCTGATAGACTTAAGGAGCATACAAAAAGTGTTAGGTCTTACTGACACTAACAGTGCTCTTTTCTGACTTGTTAAAGATCAGTCTTCCTATTAACTGGTCCTCTGCCAAAACTGTTTATCCTTCTTTTAGCCTTGGCAGACACAGTCTTGTTGAATCATCCCTTATACTCAACATTCTTAATATGAATTTTGATCCTGGCTTTGTCTCTGTAGGTGTCTTCCTTTCTCATTACACTGTCAAAGGCTCCAAACTTCAGAACACTCATGACGACTTGATCTTTATCCCCTCCTTTTCGCCTTTCTTATATTTTAATTGGCTTTCTTGTCTTTTGCCTAGGTTGGTTCTTTCCTGTGGGGTTTTGTCCTGCAGGGATTTTGTCCTACCCTTGTGGGACATTGGCTCTCCTGCAGTGCTCCTCTGTTCTCTTGTTCCTACCTCTACTATTACTATTACTACTATTTCTTCACTAACACTCCACTCTGATCCTCAGAGTATGGAGAGTGTTGTTAAGATTTAGAAGACTGGAAATATAGGAAAGGCAAAGGATAGATTTCACAGTAGAGAGTTTGGAAGAGAAGAAAATATGTTCAGCATGTGAGTAGGCAAAGTTAATGAAATTGGAAGGGTATCCTAGACGAGAGAATGAGCTGTGAAGAGTGGAAATTTCCGGCTCGGAGAACTGAGGGGTCACAGATGCAGAAGGCATGGCAAGCCAGTGCACAGTGGCATATACATTTACTACTTTTAAGAACATAAGAAAGAAGGAACACTGCAATAGGCCTACTGGCCTATGCGAGGCAGGTCCATTTCACCCACCAGCTTAAGCCAGTGCCTTTTCTTACCATGTACCCTCTACACAAATAACCACACATAGAAGAGAGGAGCTTACGATGACGTTTCGGTCTGACTTGGATCATCTTCAAAGTCACACTAACAAAAAGGAGAGAAGAAGGGAGTATATGTAGGCCAGGAGGTAGTAGTGGTATTAAGCTCCTCTCTTCTATGTGTGGGTTATTTGTGTATCATTCCAGTCATGGTATTGTGCCTTTTTTTGTTATTCATGTTCCTCTCTTTCTCTGCACTCTTCACATCTGCAACTCTTAATTTCTTGACTCAGAAATTTGTACTTTCCACAGTTTGTTCTTTCTCCTTGGCCACCCTTCCAATTTCATAAACTCTACCTACTTGCATGCTAAATGGACTTTCTCCTCCTGTGAAATCTGTCATTTACTTTCCCAGTATTTCCAGTCTTCTAAATCTTAACAACACTGTTCTTTAGACATCAAGCTACCTTCTTTTTACCAAATTAATATTCTTCATAGTAATCATATTCAAACCTCTCTTCCTGCCACTGATGCTTCTAGAATCTACTCCATTTCCTGCTGCTCTTGTCTGCTCCAATACTTTGGAGAAACTGGCCACTACCTGACAGACTTAAGAAGCACTTGCTGACAATAAATATAAATACTCTTTTTTTTTTTTCTGTCGTCTGAGGGATCACAGTCATTCTGTTAACTTGTCCTCTGCCAAAACTGTCTACCCTTATGTTAGCCTTCACAGATGCAGTCTTGGCGAAGAATTCTTTATACACAACATTCCTAATATAAATCTTAGTTTTGGCTTTGTCTCTGTAGATGTCTTCCTTTCTTATTACACTGTCAAATGCTCCAAACTTCAAAACATTCATAACTTGACCTGACCTTTATTGCCTCTTTCTACCTCTTCACTTTTCCTATATTTCCATTGCCATTCCATTCTTCTGTCTAGGTGGGTTATCTCCTCTGGGTTTTTTCCCACAGGAATTTTGTAATACACTCATGGAACATTATCTCTCCTGCAGTGTTCCTCTGTTCTCTTGTTCCTTAGACTACCTCCACTGTTATTACTGCTGTTTCTTCTGTTTCTTAACTAAGATTCCATTCTGAGCCCCTTTTCTCAATACCACTACTACCTTCTTATTGCTTCCTCCTTTACTGCTGTTGCCACTGCCCACTAATACTGCTACTTTCACTACTACTACTACCACTAATACTACTTTCACTACTACTGCTTCCACTACTACTACTTCCACTAATACCACTACTAATACTATTACTTCCATTAATACTACTACTACTTTCACTACTACTACTTCTACCACTAATCTATTACCACCACTAATACTACTACTACTACTACCACCACTAATACTGCTACTACTTCAACTACTACTACTACTACTTCCACTAATACTACTACTACTTCCACTAATACTACTACTACCACCACCACCACTACTACCACTAATACTGCTTCCACTAATACTACTACTACCACCACTAATACTACTACCACCACCACTAATACTTCTACTTCTTCCACTACTACTACTATTACTTCTACTGCTTTTGTTCTTGCTAGTGCTTCTACTACTACTACTGCCACTATATTATTACTAGTTCCCCCCTTTCCCCCTGGTATATATATTCCGACTCCCCTGTGTGCTTCTGTGTGACTAGTTAATGGTCTAATTCGGAACGAAACTTTGTCATAGGTTTCAGTCCCTTAAGTTCAGGTTATTTGTGTATTGTTCCCGGCACAGCATTATGCTTTTCATTCTTTATGTACTGGATTGTATAATAACCCTTAAATGGTCCAAAGTATATATAGGTTCACTCGCTAAATATTTTGAAAAAAAAAAAAAAAAATATAGAAAAAAAGAGCACATTTTTTTAAGTGTTTTAGAATAAAAAAAAATTAGGGTCAGTACTTACAGAGATATGAGGCAGAGAAGTTGGCACTGGATGCTCGCGTGACGGCAACATGGGATCCTGCCACTTGCAGAAGTGTTACCTATATACCTTTTTTTCTATTTTTCTATTTTTCATATTATTTTGTATAATTTTTATGTTCTGATAATTACAATTTATAGTAGTTCTTGTCATTTCATAACCAATCTTTGTTCTGACACTAGTATTAGGTACTGAAATTGTACTCAAATTGTCACAAAGACATTGACAGGTAGACATTTACACCTGCCTTGGTCATTTACTATTGTCTTGGAATGTATACAAAGTATTTATAGGTCCCAGCAATGTTTTGGATATGTGGAAGTATATAATAATGAGGAGGAGGAGGAAGAGGAAGAGGAGGAGGAGGAAGAGGAAGAGGAGGAAGAGGAAGAGGAGGAAGAGGAGGGGGAAGAGGAAGAGGAGGAGGAGGAAGAGGAAGAAGAGGGGGAAGAGGAAGAAGAGGAGGGGGAAGAGGAAGAGGAGGGGGAAGAGGAAGAGGAGGGGGAAGAGGAAGAGGAGGGGGAAGAGGAAGAGGAGGAAGAAGAGGAGGGGGAGGAGGAGGAAGAGGAAGAGGAGGAGGAGGAGGAGGAAGAGGAGGAGGAGGAGGAAGAGGAAGAGGAGGAGGAAGAGGAAGAAGAAAGAAGAAAGAAGGAAGGAAGAAGAAGAAAAAGAAGAAAAAAGAAGAAGAAGAAGAAGAGGAGGAGGAAGAGGAGGAAGAGGAAGAGGAGGAGGAGAAGAAGAATAATAGGTAATAATAAGTTCCCTTGAAGCATGAAAAACAAAGTCCACCCTTGACAGTGACATGATAACATCTGATAAGAGCCGAGTTTGATGAGCATACCACAAGGGTGGGGGAGGGTGCAGCTGATAAGAAAAGATTAGAGGTGACATTTGATGAGCATCAGCCCTTGCTTTGTTTTCGCTGGTACAAACATGTCTGTCTATTTCTGTCAAACTCCCTGTCTATCTGTCTATCCATCTAGCTCTGTCTCAGAGAGAGCCACAAGACTGCGTCATCACGTTTACTCGCATCTTCAAGCGGAGTATAGCACTTTGTCTGGATTTTTATGGGTTATCCTAGGTAATATATGCTACGTATACTTGTATTTATGTGTACCTGTGAGACAGAGATAGAGACAGATTGAAAGAGATAGACAGAGACAGATAGACAAAGGCAGAGACAGAGACACACACACAGATACAGAAACAGACACACAGATAGATAGAGACATAGAGACAGATACAGACAGAGACAGAGATACAGACAGAGATCGACAGACCCTAAACTTGGGGTTAACATCACTTTCCTCTTAAAAGAGGAGTGTTAATATGATGTTACATCAGTGAATCCTTGGTGTTTGCCGCACTGTTTGCTCTAGCTGGGGCTCAATTTAACTGGCGTTCCCACAGGGTACTAAGCGGTCCCAGATTTTTTTAATACTGGCATCTCAGGCCAGTATTGCCAAATTTGGAGGCAGGAAAATTAAAACGTATATACGTATACGTTTGGGGCACTACGCGTAAGAACATATATATACGTTTGGACATTAGGGATTAATATATTAAGTTATATACAGGGTGCAAGGAATTACCTGTTTATGATTATCTTATGTATAGCCTCAGCAGCACAGCCATTGAACATTAAAATGGTATAAAATACCGACAGGTTGTTAGGTAAGACACACATGCAACAGTTAGGTATCTTTATTATGAAACGTTTCGCCTACACAGTAGGCTTCTTCAGTCAAGTACAGAAAAGTTAATAGAAGCAGAAGATACTTGAAGACGATGTAATCAGTCCATCACCCTTAAAGTTTTGAGGTGGTCAGTCCCTCAGTCTGGAGAAGAGCATTGTTCCATAGTATGAAACAATATTGTTTCATAATAAAGATACCTAACTGTTGCATATGTGTCTTACCTAACAGCACAGCCATTCTTGTAGTGTCTTGTGTACAGTGTATTTTTTATGATTGTTTTTAGAATTCCATCTCATTTTCATATTTTTTATTATGGTATGATTATCATTACCTGTTTGTAGCTACAGTGATAGTTATTTTGTATTACTCCATCTTCCTCCTGTCTTATGAGTGCACACCATAAAAAAATGATGAGAATAATAAAAGTATTCAGGCTATCTTTATGTCCATGTTGTCATTGGGTTGAAAGGTTGTGATGGCCCCCAAGGGGCTCCTAGTTGATCTCACTGCTCAGAGATTAACTACCATTATGCTTTTGTGAATATAAATATTTTTATCTATGTTAATATTATTTAAAAAAAATCTAAAATATAATTTTCCTCATATTTTCACTGATAGAAATAGGGAAAAGGAGTAAGGGAGCAGAGGAGGGTAGAGAGGGAGGGAGGAGCAAATGTATACATTGCTGTCAACAGCACCCCACCCTAACATGTGTATCTTTATTTATCACAGAATATGAATTAACCAAACTGATGCACAGTATATTTTGTTTTTTTAACAAGTCGGCTGTCTCCCACCGAGGCAGTACATATACATTATATGTTGTGGTTACATTATATTCAGTTTCCTCTCATTTAATATGTAACTCTTAAACAATCTGTCCATAAATATTAAAATGCAGTCTCCATACTTGCATATAAAAACATACACAAAATACCAGTGCACTTGGTAAAATATACAGAAAATATCGATACAGTTAAAACAAAATTCAGCCTCAGAAAAGATCTTAACTATTAAGTCTTTAGACTTTGTTCAGTCCTTAGCAAACAAATGTGAGCTCTCTCTACATGCATTTAGTAACAAACAAACAAAATTATTTACTTAAAAGAATCTGTTTGAATTCTTTAGAATTCCAGTTACTGGGTGCCCGTGAGCATTTAGCCTCTCCTCACTTAATGATGGAGTTCCTTTCCTAAGACCATGTCGGTAAATGAATTCATCACTAAGCAAGGAGAATACTATAATGGTAGTGAGTTTGTGTCAGCCATCTTTGATATTGTTTTAATGTCACCTTTGCACCATTGATAACACTTTTAGTATACATTGGACCCCTGCTAATTCGCAGTTCCGAATTCACGGCTTCAGTAATTCACAGATTTTTCCTTAGAACCTAACTAATAATTGTTCTCGGAAATCCTCGCAAATTCACAGAATTTTTTTTTTCCGTGGCAATATATAATTTTTCATGTGTTTTAACACTAAATATTAAGAAAAATATACAGTGGACCCTCGCCTAATGATATTAATCCGTTCCTGAGAGCTCATCGTTAGCCGAAATTATAGTTAGCCAAATTAATTTTCCCCATAAGAAATAATGGAAATCCAATTAATCCAATATACATTTCCCTACAAAGAAAACAATGAGACATGCACAGTAACTTCATAAATAAATGTTAAAATGACACTTACCTTTATTGAAGAGTATTGAGTGATGAGACACTGTTTTTCTTGAACACTCTGGGACTTTCAGAGTGATACACGAGTAAACCGGCTTCACTTTGCAATCCCCACTAGCATTACAACAAAACATGAGAGTTAGCCTGTCTTTCACAGGCTTGTGTCCTGGGAGTGCATTTTCTTCCTGAGTAATGTAGGTCCTGTTTGGCATTTTCTTCCAGAACAGGCCTGTTTCGTCACAATTGAACACTTGTTGGGGTTGGAATTTTTCAGCTTCACCATGCCTTATCGCACTGTGTATGCCACTACAATTTTTAAATCTCTCAAACTAACCTTTGCTGGCCTTAAATTCACCAATATGAGCACTAGTTCCAGGCATTTTTTTCCTGTTTACCTGGGTGTTAGTCGACTTGTGGGTCGCATCCTGGGGGACAAGATTAAGGACCCCAATGGAAATAAGTTAGACTGTCCTTGATGATGCACTGGCTTTCTTGGGTTATCGTGGGTGGCTAACCATCTGGGGTTAATTGTTTCTCGGTAATTGTTTCCCCGTTAAGCCACACCAACAACACACACTCCACATCTTCGAGTAGTACAGCTGATGGTGGTGCAGCAGCAGCAACAGCTGACTGTGGTGCAGCAACAGCTGATGGTGGTGCAGCAGCAGCAACAATGGTGGTGCAGCAGCAGCTGACCATGGTTGCAGCAACAGCTGACTTTGGTGCAGCAGCAGCTGACTGCTGACTTTGGTGCAGCAGCAGCTGACTTTGGTGCAGCAGCAGCTGACTGTGCTGCAGCAGCATCTGACTTTGGTGCAGCAGCAGCTGACTGTGGTGCAGCAACAGCTGACTGGTCCAGCAACAGCTGACGGTGGTGCAGCAGCAGCTGACCATGGTACGATAGTATTTCAATAGTATTTCTCACCCTTTTTACCACAGGGTTGGCACTTGAAGCTTTCTTTGTTCCCATGGTGGCTTATTTAGCAGTTACAAGCGCTATAAACAAAGGAATATAATACAAAATGTATCGAATGTATGCATGCAACCAGCCACCCTGGCTTGTAAACAATGACGGCAGGATAGCTGAGGCACTTGGGCTGGACGGACAGGTTTGGGAGGAATCACGTTGGGCGAGTTTTTTATCGTGAGGCGAGGCAAAATTTTTGCATTCGAATGCCTCGTATGGTGGAATTAACGTTATGCGATGCGTTCATTAGGCGGGGGTCCACTGTAATTATTTTTGTAACATAAATATTAATGTAAATTCAGCAAAATTTCCATATAAAATATAATGCTGTATAATTTTTTTTTGTGCTATTGAGAAAACGGTATCATTCATTATTGGTGAGTACCCGTACACTTAACTTTACTTTTACTAAATTAAATTATTACTGTATATTTACTGTATGTATACCAGAGAAAACATGGGTGCACGAATTACAGTATATGTACCAAAGAAAACGGGGGAAACATCAGTGTTTTACATTCTAGCACTGTGGGATACAGCAGTGCAGTACTGTATATGGGTTTATCTTTAAATTTTTTTTTTTTTTTGAGGGTGATGTATGAAGCTGGGTTTGAAATTAAATTAAAGTGTTTTGGGGGGCATATTTAAGGTTTAAACTATAAAAATAGGCATTTATGGGCATTTGTTATCCACGTCCAGAATTTGCAGTTTTTCCAAATTTGCGGGTGGTCTTGAAACTTAACCCCCGTGAATTTAGGGGGGACTTCTGTATTTTTAAATGTTTATACAGGAGTGTACTGTTTATTATAATAAACAGAGTAGAGGTAGTCAGCTTAATATTCATTATTAGGTTGTATACTGGTCAGAGAGCCAATCGTAAGTCCAAGTCGTCGGTAAACAAGTACGTCGCTAAGTGAGGAGAGGCTGTAATTTCAACCAAATGTTATTGAAGAACTGTACCTAAGTCCTAATTGTCCTGGAAAGTTTGAAAGGGTTCTAAGAAGTGTGATCACCAACCACTTGGCTTCCCAACAATTGCACAACTCAGATCAACATGGGTTTAGAGCAGGGTGCTCCTGTCTCTCAGATCTGTTGGACCATTATGAACATAAGAAAGAAGGAACACAGCAACAGGCCTACTGGCCTATGCGAGGCAGGTCCAGTACTCCCACCAGCTTAAGCCAATGCCTTGACCTAGTCGGGTCAGTTACGTCAGTTAAGGGAGGAGCACAGCATCCCACCTAGTGGCACAAGCTAGTCAGGTCCAACTCACACCCACTCATGTATTTATCCAACCTAATTTTAAAACTACACAACGTCTTAGCTTCTATAACGGTACTCGGGAGTTTTTTCCACTCATTCACAGCTCTATTACCAAACAAGTGCTTTCCTATATCCTTCCTGAATCTGAATTTTTCCAATTTAAAACCATTGTTGTGAGTCCTGTCTATGTTAGATATTTTTAGCACACTATTTACATCCCCTTTATTAATTCCTGCTTTCCATTTATACACCCCCAATCATTTTTTTTTTTTAACAAGTCGGCTGTCTCCCACCAAGGCAGGGTGATCCAAAAAGAAAGAAAATACCCAAAAAGAAAATACTTTCATCATCATTCAACACTTTCACCTTACTCACACATAATCACTGTTTTTGCAGAGGTGCCCAGAATACAACAGTTTAGAAGTATGTGCGTATAAAAATACACAATATATCCCTCCAAACTGCCAATATCATATCCCCCCTAATTCTATGCCTTTCTAGAGAGTGCAGATTCAGGGCCCTCAGTCTATCCTCATAGGGAAGATTTCTGATACATGGGATCAACTTTGTCATCTTCCTTTGTACGTTTTCCAGTGCATTTATATCCAGTCTGTTATACGGTGACCTAAACTGCGCAGCACAATCTAAATGAGGCCTAACCAAAGATAGAGTTGAAGAACAACCTGAGGACTTCTATTATTTATACTTCTTACTATGAAGCCAAAGATTCTTTTTTTTTTATTTTTATTATCACACCGGCCGATTCCCACCAAGGCAGGGTGGCCCGAAAAAGAAAAACTTTCACCATCATTCACTCCATCACTGTCTTGCCAGAAGGGTGCTTTACACTACAGTTTTTAAACTGCAACATTAACACCCCTCCTTCAGAGTGCAGGCACTGTACTTCCCATCTCCAGGACTCAAGTCCGGCCTGCCGGTTTCCCTGAATCCCTTCATAAATGTTACTTTGCTCACACTCCAACAGCACGTCAAGTATTAAAAACCATTTGTCTCCATTCACTCCTATCAAACACGCTCACGCATGCCTGCTGGAAGTCCAAGCCCCTCGCACACAAAACCTCCTTTACCCCCTCCCTCCAACCCTTCCTAGGCCGACCCCTACCCCGCCTTCCTTCCACTACAGACTGATACACTCTTGAAGTCATTCTGTTTCGCTCCATTCTCTCTACATGTCCGAACCACCTCAACAACCCTTCCTCAGCCCTCTGGACAACAGTTTTGGTAATCCCGCACCTCCTCCTAACTTCCAAACTACGAATTCTCTGCATTATATTCACACCACACATTGCCCTCAGACATGACATCTCCACTGCCTCCAGCCTTCTCCTCGCTGCAACATTCATCACCCACGCTTCACACCCATATAAGAGCGTTGGTAAAACTATACTCTCATACATTCCCCTCTTTGCCTCCAAGGACAAAGTTCTTTGTCTCCACAGACTCCTAAGTGCACCACTCACTCTTTTTCCCTCATCAATTCTATGATTCACCTCATCTTTCATAGACCCATCTGCTGACACGTCCACTCCCAAATATCTGAATACGTTCACCTCCTCCATACTCTCTCCCTCCAATCTGATATTCAATCTTTCATCACCTAATCTTTTTGTTATCCTCATAACCTTACTCTTTCCTGTATTCACCTTTAATTTTCTTCTTTTGCACACCCTACCAAATTCATCCACCAATCTCTGCAACTTCTCTTCAGAATCTCCCAAGAGCACAGTGTCATCAGCAAAGAGCAGCTGTGACAACTCCCACTTTGTGTGTGATTCTTTATCTTTTAACTCCACGCCTCTTGCCAAGACCCTCGCATTTACTTCTCTTACAACCCCATCTATAAATATATTAAACAACCACGGTGACATCACACATCCCTGTCTAAGGCCTACTTTTACTGGGAAAAAATTTCCCTCTTTCCTACATACTCTAACTTGAGCCTCACTATCCTCGTAAAAACTCTTCACTGCTTTCAGTAACCTACCTCCTACACCATACACTTGCAACATCTGCCACATTGCCCCCCTATCCACCCTGTCATACGCCTTTTCCAAATCCATAAATGCCACAAAGACCTCTTTAGCCTTATCTAAATACTGTTCACTTATATGTTTCACTGTAAACACCTGGTCCACACACCCCCTACCTTTCCTAAAGCCTCCTTGTTCATCTGCTATCCTATTCTCCGTCTTACTCTTAATTCTTTCAATTATAACTCTACCATACACTTTACCAGGTACACTCAACAGACTTATCCCCCTATAATTTTTGCACTCTCTTTTATCCCCTTTGCCTTTATACAAAGGAACTATGCATGCTCTCTGCCAATCCCTAGGTACCTTACCTTCTTCCATACATTTATTAAATAATTGCACCAACCACTCCAAAACTATATCCCCACCTGCTTTTAACATTTCTATCTTTATCCCATCAATCCCGGCTGCCTTACCCCCTTTCATTTTACCTACTGCCTCACGAACTTCCCCCACACTCACAACTGGCTCTTCCTCACTCCTACAAGATGTTATTCCTCCTTGCCCTATACACGAAATCACAGCTTCCCTATCTTCATCAACATTTAACAATTCCTCAAAATATTCCTTCCATCTTCCCAATACCTCTAACTCTCCATTTAATAACTCTCCTCTCCTATTTTTAACTGACAAATCCATTTGTTCTCTAGGCTTTCTTAACTTGTTAATCTCACTCCAAAACTTTTTCTTATTTTCAACAAAATTTGTTGATAACATCTCACCCACTCTCTCATTTGCTCTCTTTTTACATTGCTTCACCACTCTCTTAACTTCTCTCTTTTTCTCCATATACTCTTCCCTCCTTGCATCACTTCTACTTTGTAAAAACTTCTCATATGCTAACTTTTTCTCCCTTACTACTCTCTTTACATCATCATTCCACCAATCGCTCCTCTTCCCTCCTGCACCCACTTTCCTGTAACCACAAACTTCTGCTGAACACTCTAACACTACATTTTTAAACCTACCCCATACCTCTTCGACCCCATTGCCTATGCTCTCATTAGCCCATCTATCCTCCAATAGCTGTTTATATCTTACCCTAACTGCCTCCTCTTTTAGTTTATAAACCTTCACCTCTCTCTTCCCTGATGCTTCTATTCTCCTTGTATCCCATCTACCTTTTACTCTCAGTGTAGCTACAACTAGAAAGTGATCTGATATATCTGTGGCCCCTCTATAAACATGTACATCCTGAAGTCTACTCAACAGTCTTTTATCTACCAATACATAATCCAACAAACTACTGTCATTTCGCCCTACATCATATCGTGTATACTTATTTATCCTCTTTTTCTTAAAATATGTATTACCTATAACTAAACCCCTTTCTATACAAAGTTCAATCAAAGGGCTCCCATTATCATTTACACCTGGCACCCCAAACTTACCTACCACACCCTCTCTAAAAGTTTCTCCTACTTTAGCATTCAAGTCCCCTACCACAATTACTCTCTCACTTGGTTCAAAGGCTCCTATACATTCACTTAACATCTCCCAAAATCTCTCTCTCTCCTCTGCATTCCTCTCTTCTCCAGGTGCATACACGCTTATTATGACCCACTTCTCGCATCCAACCTTTACTTTAATCCACATAATTCTTGAATTTACACATTCATATTCTCTTTTCTCCTTCCATAACTGATCATTTAACATTACTGCTACCCCTTCCTTTGCTCTAACTCTCTCAGATACTCCAGATTTAATCCCATTTATTTCCCCCCACTGAAACTCTCCTACCCCCTTCAGCTTTGTTTCGCTTAGGGCCAGGACATCCAACTTCTTTTCATTCATAACATCAGCAATCATCTGTTTCTTGTCATCCGCACTACATCCACGCACATTTAAGCAACCCAGTTTTATAAAGTTTTTCTTCTTCTCTTTTTTAGTAATTGTATACAGGAGAAGGGGTTACTAGCCCATTGCTCCCGGCATTTTAGTCGCCTCATACGACACGCATGGCTTACGGAGGAAAGATTCTTTTCCACTTCCCCATGGACAATAGAAGAAATAAAAAAGAACAAGAGCTATTTAGAAAAGGGAGAAAAACCTAGATGTATGTATATATATATATGCATGTGCATGTCTGTGAAGTGTGACCAAAGTGTAAGTAGGAGTAGCAAGATATCCCTGTTATCTTAGCGTGTTTATGAGACAGAAAAAGAAACCAGCAATCCTACCATCATGCAAAACAGTTACAGGTTTTTGTTTCACAGTCATCTGGCAGGACGGTAGTACTTCCCTGGGTGGTTGCTGTCTACCAACCTACTACCTATAAAGATTCTGTTAGCTTTATTTCAGGCACTTATGCACTGTTGTCTTGGTTTCAGATTACTGCTAACCAGAACTCCTGAAACCTTTTCGGAATCCGTAATATTAAGATCTACATTATTTAGTTTGTGTTGCATGGTTATTTTCCTGTCCAACATTTAGAGCTTTGCATTGTCTATATTAAACTGCATCTGCCACTTCTTGGATGCACTGGAGGACAGAGACTGCAAACGTAGTGCAGTAGGTCCTTGAATAATGTCGTTTCGTTCAGTGTTGTTTCATTTTAATGTTGAAAAAAATTGAATAAATACAAATTATTGTAAAATATAAATTCATGAAGTATATGATAATCATACAAATGCACAACAATAAATGATGCTGTAGAAAAATGCTCAGTTCGCTGCCATATTTTTGCTTTGCAAAAATTTATTCCTTTAACCCTGTTGCAATGAGTACTACACCCCTGATGTCTGTGGCCAGAAAAAAGTGACATTACAAACAAAACAAAGTTTTAAAGAGGTTTGATGATGGACAGTGAGGTGTGGTTTTGTTATACGTCATTTCACTTAAAGTCCCAGTTTCCAAGAACCTATTGATGACGTTAAGTGAGAACTTAATGTATACACAGACTTTTGCAATCATGGTGTAATAGCACAAAATGTGTGCTGAAGGGATAGCTGGGAAAGTGGGCAAAGGAATCTTCAACTTTGTAACCAGTAAAACACAAAGAATGATGGTAAACAGAGTTAAGTCAGAGGTAGCTATAGTGTAAAGCTCTGTTCCACAAGGTATAGTACTCACCCCATCATGTTCCTTCTTTTCCTCATATCAGACACAGGCAGAGTTGTAAACCATAGCACTGTGTCATCTTTTGTAGATGATACTAGAATCTCATGAGTGTGTCATCATTGAGGACATGGTAAATCTCCAAATGATATTCACCAAGTTTTCCAGTGGGCCATGAAAACAATATAATGTTCTGTGAAGACAAATTTCAGGTACTTTGTTATGGAAAACTTGAGGAAATAATAGCTAGAATGGAGTATACTACAAACTTGAACCACACTGTAGAACGAAAAACTAACATGAAGGACTTGGGAGTGTTAATGTCAGAGGATCTCACTGTCAAGGATCATAACAATGTCACTATCACAACTGTGAGGAAAATGATAGGATGAACATTGAGAACTTTAAAAACAAGGAATGTCAAGCCAATGATGATGTTTTTTAAGTCACTTGCTCTCTCTAGGCTGGAGTACTGCTGTTCACTTACAGCCGCATTCAGGGCAAGTGAAATCGCACCTCTAAAGAATGTACAGAGAACCTTCACTGCACATATAAGTTCAGTCAAGCACCTTAATTACTGGGAACATTTGAAGTCCCTTGGCCTGTACTCCCATTATTAGTGGCAAGATATATCATAATCTATACCTAGGAAATCCTGGAGGGACTGGTCCCAAATCTGTACACAGGAATCACTCCCTGCAGAAACCAAAGAATAGGCAGACAGTGCAACATACCCCAGTGAAAAACAGGGGTGCCATGTGTACACTAAAAGAAAATGCAATAAGTGCCTGGGCCCCAAGATGATTCAGCAGCTTTCTACCATGACTCACGAAATCGTAATGACACAATTGCAAACATTTGTGGTCACAGTGGTGCCTATGCTAACCTTCCTATGGTGTAGAAATATACCTAGTTGGACGAATCTTATTGTGGCTAGCTGGTCCAATGGCTAACGTGACGGTCAGGAGTTTTTTGACTCTCTGATCGCGGGTTCTATCCCCTCGATCATTTAAGAGGAAACTGGACAGATACCTAAAGTCAGTGCCTGATTAGTTGGGCTGTGTTTCATACATTGGATTGCATGCAACCAGGAGTAACAGCTTGGTTGATCAGACTCTGATCCACTGGGAGACCAGGTCAAGGAGTGGGCCACTGGAGTGTTGATCCTTGGAGGCTCAGATTAGAGTATGTAGGAGAGAGGGAGATTATTTTCCAGTAAAAGTAGGCCTTAGACAGGGATATGTGATGTCACCATGGTGGTTCAGTATATTTAGAGATTTAGTTGTAAGAAAAGTGAATGCTCAGGTGTTGGCAGGAGGTGTGTGATTTAAGAGATAAAGAATCCAATACAGAGTGACATTTGTCACAGTTACTTTTTACTGATTAGTCTGTGCGTTTGGGAGATTCTAAGAGAAGTTGCAGAGGTTGGTGAATGAGTTGGAAAGAGTAAGGTGATGAGGGTAACAAAAAATTTAGGTAATTTAAGACTTTATCAGATTGGAGGGAGGGAGTATGGAGGAAGTGAATGTATTCAGATATTTGGGAGTGGACTTGTCAGCAGATGGGTCTATGAAAGATGAGGTAAATCATAGAATTGATGAAGGGGAATACGGTGAGTGGAGCACTGAGGAGTCTGTGGAGACAGAATGTTATCCATGGAAGCATAGAGGGGAATGTATGAGAGTATAGTGGTACCAACATTCTTATATGGGTGTGAAGCATGGGTGGTGAATGTTGCAACAAGCAGGTGTAAATGTTATGCAGAGAATTCATAGTGTGGAAATTAGGAGGTGATGTGGAGTTACTAAAAGTATCATTCAGAGAGCTGAAGAGGGGTTATTGAGGTGGTTTGGTCATTTAGAGAGGATGGAGCAAAATAGGATGACTTGGAAGGTGTATAAATTTGTAGAGGAGGGATAGGGGTCATCCTAGGAAAGGATAGAGGGAGGGGGTAAAAGAGGTTTTATGTACAAAGGGTTGGGACATGCAGCAGGCATGTGTAAGTATGTTAGATAGGAGTGAATGGAGAGGAATGGATTTTGGGACCTGATGAGCTGTTGGAATGAGAGCAGGGTAATATTTTGTGAAGGGATTCAGGGAAACCAGTTAGCTGGACTTGGGTCCTGGAGGTAGAAGTAAAATGCCTGCACTTTAGAGGAGGGGTTTGAGATATTGGCTGTTTGGAGTGACAGCTAAACTGTCATATCTGGGTGCCTCTGCAAAGACAATGATTATGTGTAAATGATGGTGAAAGTGTCTTTCTTTTTTTTATGGGTCGCCCTACCTCATTGGGAAACGGCTGACGTGTTGAAAAATGAAAGTTTGCTTAAAGCTGCTACCTGTGTGGTGGAGGTACACACATCTTTGGCTTTGGAAGTTCAACAGTTCAGTTAGAAACAATGAGAAGAAGATAAGTTCTTGTGCAATGAGTAATCTGGATCATGACCTACAAAAATGAGAAAGCAGTCAGTGCAGGTAAATAAGACAAAAGTTATATACTGAATATGTGGATGGAACATAAAACAAAGAAAGGTGCCCCAATTAGTGTGCCCAGACAAAGAAGAAAGCCCTATCCCACTATTAAATTGAGAGAAAGAAGGAAAATGTTCACAAAAATGTGTGTGTGTAGTTCTGCTTGGTTTAACTGCATCAAAATACACAGTCTGGTGCATAATACATAGCTTACTGTGGGAAAATGCATATGCTGATCAAGCTTCCATGGGAAACTTTTGTGCTAAGTTGGTGGAAATTATTTCTGAGAATAGCTGCACCCCTGAGCAAATATTTAATGCTGATACTACAGGGATTATTTAACACTTTGACTGTTTCAGGCCCCTTTCTGAAACTTGTCATTCTATGTCGATAAATTTAAAAAAAAAAAAAAAATATCCTATGAAATGATAGAGAATCTTTTCCCGATGGTAATGACACCAAAAGTTCGAAATTTGGTTGAAAACTCATGGAATTATGCTCCTGCGAAGTTAGCGGTCTCGGCGACATATGCGTATCGGCGATTTTGCCGACTTTGAGCCCTATTTTCAGCCAATTCCGTTGTTCCAGTTGACCAAACTCATAGCTATTTCTTTAGAACTCCATTTTATCTATCAGCTGAGTACAAGAAACTGCCCATTTACCAATTTGGACTACCCAATATGGTGGTCAGAAATTGGCAATTTGGCCAATTTCATGCAAAATAAAAAAGATGCCAATTTCAAAATAGGGTCCAGAATAAACAAGGTAGATATTCTTGGCACTAAAATAACATATCCTCTGTTCATTAGTCACATCTCTAGGCCCCTGGTCACAGACCGGGCCGCGGGGGCGTTGACCCCCGGAACTCTCTCCAGGTAAACTCCAGGTAATACAAAAAAATACAAAATTTACTGTTATGCAGACTACTGCATTATTATAAAAATGGTATAAATAATATCAGTGCACTAGTGAAAGAATATTAGACTCCCCAGTTGATGTGTATTGGACGTGTGGTGTGATTTGTTTACTCCTGAACATTGGTAAAAATCGAACATTTCCGCTACTTTGAGCTCAGTTTCAAGGTCGTTTTCATCGTCAAAGTAATGAAAATCATCTCTATTTCTGTAATATGTTTTCCATTTTATCACCTAAGACCATGAAAACGCGAATACAATGATAAATACTATACGAAAATGCACCTCAAAGTCGGCGTTTTAATCCAAAAAAACGATCATAGTTTTTTTTTTTCTCATTACGCACTGTGTGCTTCAGGATTTTTTTAATGTGGTGCACACTGACCACACAGACCCATTCTCTCACATTTGGGCCTACCAGCTTTCTCACGCTTGATTTGAAGCCGCTAGAATTATTGAGTATATATACATCAGAAACAGTGGCGCGTAAGACGTATTTATACGGCGTAAACAGTCAAAGGGTTAAAAAGAAAAAAATGCTATCTAGAACTTGTATTAACAAGCTAGAGAAATTTGCACAAGGATTCGAGGCATCTAAGGATTGTTTCAGTTTGCAAAGTATGCTGATGCAACAGGTCATTTCAAATGCAAGCTTATGGTCATATATCACTCAGAATTCTTGTGCATTAAAAGGACAAGGCAGTAACAGTTTGCTGTTATTTGGCACTCTAAAAGAGGGAAATAGGGTAAAACTTCAATTTTTTGTGTGATGAATTCAAAATGGAGGCTAAGTGATATATTAGAGAAGCAGTGGAATGTGATTAGTGGACAGAGGAAAGGTTGGTTGCTTTAGTGGCTGGAATGCCTGCAGTGTTTAATTTGGACTCTGTTTCTAAATTGGAATTTGTTAAATTATGTGTAAAATTGGCCAAATTACCAACTTCTGGGCAGTTATTAGTTCTGATAGTTGAATGGGTAGGAATTGGGTCAGTTTGAGCAATGGAACTCGTCTAAAATAAGGCTCAAAATGGACAAAATTATTGGTACGTAAATTATCCCCAGACTGCCAACTTTGCACCAGCGTAACTTCATAAGGTTTCCATCAGATTTTGCATTTTTGGTGTTGTCACCTTCAGAAGAAAAGATTCTTTACCATTTCAGAAGAAACTTCGTTTAAAAATTATGACACTATCAACACTCTTAATTTTGGTTGTCGCAATAGTGAAAGGTTTATATGAATTAGAACCGTAAGGTGTAATGCTGATCCTTGTGACACTGCTGCTGCCATTTCCATAGAAAGGATGCTTTTCTTGTTATCACCATTTGCATTTTCCTTTCAAGTGATAAATTTCACCAACTGTAGTAGTTTGACATTTATTCTTTCTGTGCTTTGTAGTTTTTCAGATTAGTCTTTCATGAGGAATTACTTCAAAAACTTTCTTGGATTTAAATATTTGTAGATATGTATGGGTGAAAAACAGTATGTGAAGAGGTGTGTGTGTCTTTAGAGTGGGTGAGAGTGAGTGGAGAATAGGATGTGAATGGGCATAGAGGAATTGTTTTTATTTTATTTAGGGGAAGTGCTCAATCTGTAGGGGTCGCACAGTGACCACTACAACAGGAATGTGGGATAGTTAAAGAGCAAGTCTGGATGGAGGAATTTATTTACAGATTTTTTTAACAAATAAATTTATATAGCAAAATATACTATCTAGGATAGACTGGTGTTTTTTTTTTTTTTTTTTTTTTTTTTTTTTTTTAAACACCCCACCCATCTCCCACTGAGGTAGGGCAAGCCAAAAAAGAACTTTACAGAGTTTTTCTTCTTTTTACATTTAGTAATATATACAAAAGGGATTACTAGATCCTTGCTTCCGACATTTTAGTTGCCTCGTACGACACATGTCTTATGGAGGAAAGATTCTTTTCCACTTCCCCATGAAGATAAAAGGAAATAAATAAGAACAAGAACTATTAAGAAAATAGGAGAAAACTCGAGTGTATTTAGCAGATTGGTGATCTCTCCATCAATTTTTGTTAATGTGATCAAACAATATGTAGTTATTGTAGTATTACTGTTCTTTTGAATGGATAGCTTTGTAACTAATTATTTCTTTTACATTTCAGGTTAAGACTAACTTCAGGACAGCCATTACCATCCCAGAAAAATCATGGTCACGGTTTCGAGACATATTTGCTGATTATGTAGACAAAATGAAGGATGGTGGAGAGAAGGGCCCTAGTGAGAGTAATAAATGAGTTGTGTGGCAGTGTTAGGTATGCTAAAAGATTGACTGGTGACAGGCAGGTGTGGGGATAGTGCCGTGTTGTGGCAGTCATTAAGTGGTCACACTAGTGCTGAGAGATCATACTGTTGCCACCTACCCTCAGGAGGACCCCGTTGTTACTCCAGCACATGTGTTGGCTGCCATTCCCACCACAAACTGCCAATTTACTCCCAGTCTACTTTTGTATAAAGTGTAAAGAGAAGTCTATAACTAGAGTCGTTTATTGTATAGCTTATGAACCAATTACAGATACCAGTGAGAACAAGAAATCTGTTGCTTCTGTTTGGAGAAGGAAAGGAAATATGCCCTTGGTAGACTTCCAGAGCTATAGAAAATGGAATTATAGACAGACAAGTGATAAATATAATTCTACAAGACGTACTGTCATTGGCAGCATTGTAACTTGCTGATGTGGGAATTACAATAACCGATTGCCTGTGTGTGTAGCATTTAAAGAACTCGCTGTGATATATATCACACAACTGTGAGTGAATCGTTGAATAGAAAGCTTGGTGAACCCAGTATAGAGAAATTCTACAGGACTCAACATAGACATGGCTCACAGCAGATAACATAAACAGTAATTGTTCAGAAAATTGTGGTAAATAATTGAACTATTGTTACTGTTGTGAGAGGCCATACTAGGCCAGTGCCCATTAAGCAGTGTGGTGGAGTTGAGCCTTGGAGTGGTGCACTGCTGCCCAGTCCACACACCTACCATGCACCCTCTGCATGACTACTTGCAAGGTATGGTTTATACCAGCAGATCAAGATGACAGCAATATGGAACTAACAGGAATCACATAAACTCATGAGTGTAAGGAGGTTATGATGGGTGTGTGGTGGTGGGCAGCAGTTGTGTGCCGCCGTCCCGATGCGGACTGACCTCACCAGCCACTGCCACCAGTTGTCATGTTGTCTTTCATTGCCACTACCCAACTTAGCAGCAGATGTACCAGCAGGAGCAAGAGCAACAACCATGGAGCTAGTTCAAGAAGTGGGGACAGTACGGTTTGTGCCGTCAGCAAGTCAGATCAACATTGTCGGCAGATACGTGAAGCCAGGAATAGACTGTACATCATACACGTGTAATAGCATCATGGTGCCCAAGTTAAGTGGCAGAGTACCGTCCTGTCCCCCTGTTGCCTGCCTGCCTTGATGGATTGCCCTCTAGCCTCCATGGGTTCCCACCCAACTCGCCAACAGTGCCATCAGCAGAGCCTCAGGACCTGTCCTCTTGTTCCTTATAAATCTGAAAAATAATTGACAAGCTTTTGGAAAGAAGTAACATGAACAACATAAAGACTTGACTGTTTTGGTCAGGAATGGTGCTGGCCATTGATAGGGTTTGTGATGCCTTCACTGTTAGCTTCTGCTGGTATTGCCAGTGGACCAATAGGTCAGGTAGGACAGTGCTCGAGGCTGTGGCTAGGCACCATCAAAATTCACCGACTTTCCCCATCTACGAAGACTGAAACCTCAAGTCAGGACACATCACACTTTGTTTACTTACTTTGTAAAATGATTTGCTATAGATAGAGACTTCATTAGTATGTGAATTATCTTGCTGTAAAATCATGTCATGCTTCTTCTAAGTGCAGAGTTTGGGATGTCAGTGGTGGACCATACGCTTCATGAAACATAAAGTGTTGGACAACAAATTCAAACTTCCTCATCCTTCATATCATGGCTTATCTTGTGGACCGTGGTAAGGTATTATTTGCTGGTGTATTTGGAAGAAGCACGACAGGAAAACATGCAAGAATGATTGACACAGCTTTAATAGTAACAGAGTAGGAAGAAATGGGAGTTTACATACATCTATAATTGATACTGAGAGTTTTTTTGTGAAAAAGATTTATGTAACTAATCATGTTATTTATATGAATGAACACTTTCTACATAAAACTGTAAAAACTGTTTGGTAGGGTTTTGGCCATGTGTATTGAGCTGGTAATAATGTGTGATCCCCAGACCAGGCCTGATCACTCATCCTCACCACCATGTTTCTGTTCCACCTGTATATACAATCAGTCCTGGGCATTTTGCCCCCCATACATTTCTTTTTTGCTGATTTTTCATGAGCATCCTAGACTGGTCTGCAGTCTTGTGTGTGTGTGCGCGCGCTTATTTTTTTTGTTTCCAGAGGTATCATGTTATCTGTATTTCACGATTTTTGTTGGATAAAGGATGTGTAGTTGATAGGTTTGTGTATTAGAGTACTCAGAAGCATTGGTTTTTTTTTTTATACAAAGTGTGTAGAAGTAAGGAGGGCAAGACATAAACTGTAGTGCAGACCAATCTAAGGAGTGCACAATGGCTCTGGCTTGTCTCGGTGGCCCAGTGCTGGCTGATGGCATTGGATCTCTGCTTATGGCAGGAGTATAATTGTTTTTATGTTAATATTAGATTTAAAATTTTCATTAATTTGTAATGCCGTATTGGTTTTCCTTATTGAGTATTGTGCCTGTTTCCCTCCATGTTGCTCATCTGCAGTTGAATGCAAGATAAGAGCAACTGACATCTAGCAGTTTTATAAAAAAAAATTCTTTGAAAATTGGAAATGTTTATTTTTTAAATTATTTGTGTATGAAGGAAACATAATTATGTATGAAAATACATATATATGTGAATTTGTTGTTATATTTTAGTGGAAAAAATCAACAATGGGTGACATTGTGTGCTGACATGAGGCAAGTATAGCTGTTAGCCAGCATCTGTGTCCTGGCCAGGCTTGTAGGCGCCCTTCTACCAAGCACACCCACATGGGTAGTGTGAGCTTGGCATAGCCACTTTTGTGACTAAGGCAAAATTTCTTATCAGTTTTTGGTGTGCTGTATGTAATGGGATTTTCTATACTGGAAATTTGTAGAAAAAAAAGTGGTTGGACGTTTATTGGCAGATTGTGGGAAAATAGAAAGGTGTGGAATGTAAACTCGGCATGGAACGTGCTTGAGCATACAGTAACTTCATGCTCCTATGCGTTTAACATGCTAGTAGAAGAAAGGCTGCAGGTGGAGGCAGGAACTGTTTACATCTAGAGCTAGCACCATTACTGTAGCAGGATTAAGGTAAATGGAGTAGGAAAGTGGGTGACTGTTATAGCCAAGGGTTATTTACTAGGTGGAGAATGAATGGGAGCCTCAAGCTACTGATGCAGGCAAGCATTTCCGTACGTATTTGTGTGTCCATGTCTGTTGCTCCATGTTGACCATCCCCGAGTAGGATACTTCAATCTGTGTTACCAAACAGTGATGAATAGAAGCCTTCATTGTTTGTGTTTTCAAGCCAATTCACTGCCATTTTTTGTCGTATCATGGTGATGGAATTGAAGAAGTATAAACAGTCCAGGGTGTTGGCTCACTGTGTGAGTGGAGTTCAGCTGTGAAAGTGATTTTTTTTTTTCACATTGATATTGGGAATTTTTGCCCGGTTTTGATGGGGTTTGAAGGAATTTGATGCTTGTTATGCCTGGTTTAAGCAAGAAAGGCAATTTAGTTTCCTGAAAAGCATTTATTTTCTTTTGTTAGGAGCAGCTATTCTCCTTTGATTTTTCATATAGCTTTTGTCTTTCATTGGTCATACATTGATTCTGAATTGCTTTAAGTCTTGCCCTGTTACAATTAATGATCCATGATGTATTAGTCTCACTTAAATTCTATCTCTTTGGCAAGAAATAAAAAAAAAAAAAAAAGATCAAAAGGGATCTTGTGTTCTTGTACTACTATTATGTCCTTGTGTGTCTTGATAAGCTTTGTCATTCTTCAACTATTTCTGAAAAGGCTAAATTGCAACAGTATGTGATATTCCAAAATCTCTGCATATACAAGAAACATTGGAGAAATTGAAATTTTGTGATCATCACAAGGAATTGCCAAGCAGATCTCTCAAAAAATTTTTGATGTAATTATGAAATGAAACTTTTTTTGATTGCAAGATAATTTTTAAAATTTTTATGATTATAATTTGTTATACAATGATCAACAAACCTTAGAGAAAATATGAGAAAAGACCCGCATCTGTGACCAAGTTTATTATATGAAACTACCTATGGATCATGAATTTTATTACTCCAAAATTATATCCCTTGTAGATGCTTAAAAACTTCTAACTGATAGCAGGCACACTGGATGACACTCCCAAGCAAGGGTGGAAACAGATTTAACAGGAGGTGTGGAGAATCATTTCTCACACTCAATTTTTTAAATGTTTTTTATAAAAGAAATTTTATTTTATTTATTTTTCTTACTATAAAGGTCAAACATTCACACATGCACGAGTGGTCTTCATTGCAAGAGGTTGTTGGAAGTTGCGTACCAAACAACAATTGGTGCTTTGTTTGTCAGTCAGGACTTGGCAATACATAGGCTTTGATTGTAGAAGTTGATTTTGATTACCCTTTCTCTGACAAGTTATTAATAAAAAATTTATACTGACAAATTAGCTAAAAGGATTTATAGACACACAAAATATGTTGTTCAAATTTCTGTGCTCCTCTTGTACTTCAATTATGTTTTGTTGAAAATTCTTTATAACTAAGTAAGAACAAGGACAGCGAAGGTACTGTACTACTGGACTGTAAATTTTCTCAATCCACTTCCTTGTATTGAAGAGAGAATGTGTGTGCAAGTGTATGAAAGTGATTACCACTTATATTTCCCCTTTGCAACCCACTATGAAGTGTGACCAGTTACATAACTGACCAGTATTTGCATGTATTTTGATACAAAATTTTACAAGTTTTTGTATATTTCATTAAATATTATTAAACAATTTATCCTAACTGCAATAACTTCAGATTTACATAAAGATTTGGAAGTGATATTTTAAAAGTTTGATTGATAAGGATGTTAAAAGTAGTGTCTTCTGTACTCAAAACCTAACTGTGTGATTAAAAAACAATCAAATGTCATGTCCTTTTAAATTGTGAACTGGCATTTTGATATTTTAAACTTCATAACCTTAATTTGTGTGTGTATAGACATACTGTCCACATTAAAATTGGGAGTGAAGCCATTACAGAACTAAACATTTGTTTCTTGTCCACCATTGGTTATTATAAGTATTTTGAATTTGCATGGGTGAATGAAAAGGGGCCATGATACCATAAACTAGACTGGAAGGAGTATGAGCACAAAATCCCTATATTGGTATGGGCATCAAACTTTTTGTTTCCTTGATTGGGGAATCTGATAGCAGAAAACTTTGAAAAAAGTACACCAAAAGCACTTCTTGTGGTTGCATGTGAAAGCCTGTCTTAGGTATTAATGAATTTAAAGTACAGTAGAATCTCATATATCGTATGTCCAGGGATCGTGGTTTCAATAAATTGCGATTGAAATGTTGTATCCAATTCCTAATTGTTGTAAAGTTTTTAAAAATGAACTGGGAGGCTGTGCATGAAGGCTGTAACCCATAATTACTATCACACATCCCTATGCCTATTTCATGTACCCATTCTAGCTGTATTTATGCAAATTTTCAATATGTTGGCTATTGATAATGCTGTGAAAAATTAATGAAACTAGAAAGTGAAGTGAAGGTATGATTTAGACTGCTGCACTGCCATGAAAAATTTTTCTGCTCAGGGTTGATAGTAGCCACCACAGATTAGGTTGTACTGAGCTGTATCAACCCTCAACACCTCTGGTAACAGGGGCTCTTATAAATTGCTTAGTTGTAGCTCTTAATACACACAAACTTTCCACTCCATTATAGTACAATACATATATATGCATTTTACTACCTTTTTTTTTAGGTGTAGCTCTGTTGTTCACCTGTATATCTTCTTTCAAGAAACTGGCTGCATCCCACTGAAGCGGGGTGACCTAAAAGAGAAAAATGAGTTTTTTCTTTTTAAATTTAATTATTTATACAGGAGAAGAGGGAAGGGGTTACTAGCCCCTTGCTTCTGGCATTTTTGTTGCCTCTTTAAGACATGCATGGCTTATGGAGGAAGAGTTCTTTTCCACTTCCCCATGGAGAGTTCACTTATATCTTCTTTCAACAAACTGGCCATATCCCATCGAGGCAGGGTTGCCCAGAAGGAAAAATGAAAGTTACTCCTTTTAAATTTAGTAATATATACAGGAGAAGGGGTTATTAGCTCCTTCCTCCCAGCATTTTGGTTGCCTCTTATGACATGCATGGTTTATAGAGAAAGAATTCTGTTCCACTTCCCCATGGAGATAAGCAGAAATAAACAAGAACAAGGATTAGCAATAAAATAGAAGAAAACCCAGAGGGGTGTGTGTATATATGCTTGTAAATGCAAGTGTAGTGTGACCTAGGTGTAAATAGAAGGAGCAAGACGTACCTGAAATTTTGCATGTTTCTTCTTTCTTTCAAACCTGCCGTATCCCACCGAGGCAGGGTGGCCCGTAAAGAAAAATGAAAGTTTCTCTTTTTAAATTTAGAAATTTATACAGGAGAAGGTTACTAGCCTCTTGCTCCCGGCATTTTAGTTGCCTCTTACAACACTCATGACTTACGGAGGAAGAATTCTGTTCCACTCTCCAATGGAGATAAGAGGAAATAAACAAGAACAAGAATTAATGAGAAAATAGAAGAAAACCCAGAGGGGTGTGTGTATATATGCTTGTACATGCATGTGTAGTGTGACCTAAGTGTAAATAGAAGGAGCAAGATGTACCTGAAATTTTGCATGTTTATGAGATAGAAAAAGAAAGACACTAGGCCTACTGTCATGTAAAACAATTACAGGCTTCCATTTCACACTAACTTGGCAGGACGGTGGTATCTCCATGGGCAGTTGCTGTCTACCAGCCTACTACCTAGGTGTTCACTTATATATGATAGTGTAAACATACAGTAGGGCCCCACTTATATGGGAGGTTAGACTCCAGGCTGCCACCGTAAAGCAGAAATCGCTGTAAAGTGGAACTCCTTTTTTTTCACTTATAAATGCATATAAATGCTAGATAACAAGTTTACACTAACATATTAAGTGAGCAATAGAACTAGGCATTAAAAAACAATAAAAAAGTAAAATACAAATATAGTACACTCAATACTTATATTAAAATATTTGTAGTTTTAATGTAGGGTAATGGTTTAACACTTCTTTTTTTTATTATAATAATGTAGGGTGAGATGAGTAGTATTTATAGTAAGTCAGATGTGGGAGGTATGGCAGCCAGCCAGGCCACCCCACCCCACCCACTTAATATACTACGACATTTAACCCCTTAACTGTCCCAACGTAGATCTACATTCTCTCGCCCAGCGCTCCGAGTATTATTTTTTAAATGAGGAGGACATTTTTTAACAAAGTAATGTAAAAAAAAAAAATTTTTTTTGAGTCATTACTTACGGAGATATAAGGCTGCAAAGTCGGTGCTTGTCGCTCACCTGACAGCAACATGGGGTCCTGTCGCTTGCAGAAGTGTTGCCGATATACCTTTTTTTTTATTTATTTATAATAATAATAATGTTTATTTCTTTGTAAAGGTTACAATGTGTAATTACAATTTTGATTTGCTAAGTACAAAGATAGCCACTATCATGCCGAGGCATTTCAGGCAAACTAATCCTAATACATAGTAACTAATTAAAACTAGATAAGAGAATAGTACATAGTAATTATACTTAAAACTAAACATAGAATAGTGGTTAACTATTTTACAATCTTATTTGGACTTGATAAATCTTACGTATACTTAGTACAAAATCTAATTTACAAGGAATGGTGCAGGTGGTGATATTTTATGGAATGGCAGAATTAAAAGCCAGGTGGTCACATGATAAAACTAGTCAGTAGATGTTTGGTTGATTTGGTTAACCCTTTCAGGGTCTGTGCTGTAGATTTACGGCTTTACATTCAGGGTCCAAACCGTAGATCTACGCCATGAGCTCAGCTCACTCAGATAAGCTGTGAGCAGTAAATTTGGGCCTAGATATGAGAGAATATATCTATGTGGTATGTGTGCATGACATAAAACAAATCCTGCAGCACACAGTGCATAATGAGGGAAAAAAAACTGAGACCGTAATGTTTTATTAAAATCGACTTTGCAGTGTTTTTTTTTTGTATGTTTTCTATAGTTGTATTTACAATTTCTTGGTTTCATTTGATAGAATGGAAGATATACTACAGAAATAGAGATGATTTTGATTGGTTTAAGTACTGGAAATAGCTTGAAACTGAGCTCAAATTAGCAGAAATGTTAAATTTTTGCCAATGTTCAAGAGTAAACAAGTGACTTCACAAGTCTAATACATGACAGCTGGTGGGTCTAATATACATTCACAAATGTGGTGATGATATTTATACAATTATTACAATATTGCATAACAGTAAATCTTCTATTTTTTGGTTTGAATAAAAATTCATTATGTGAATAAAAAATCAAAATGGAATTCATTTGTAAAGCCTGAAAACTTAACTAATGAACAGAGGAAATGTTAGTTTAGTGCCAGGAATGCCTGCATTGTTTATCCTGGACCCTATTTTGAAATTGGAATATTTTGAACTTTGCATTAAATTGGCCAAATTACCAATTTCCACTCGCTTTATTTTGTTGTTGATACAGTTGACTTGGTGATTTCTTGTGCTTAATTGATAAATAGAAGTAATACTAGTGAAATAGCTAAGAATTTGGTTGACTGGAATACTGCAATTGCCCTGAAATGGGAATCAAAGTCGGCAAAATTGCCGATGCATAAATATAACCAACACATCAAAATTCGCGAGAGCGTAATTTCGTTAGTTTTCCATCAAATTTCGTACTTTTGTTTTATTACCTTCAGAAAAAGATTCTCTACCATTTCATAAGAAAAAATAACGAAATTATTTTTTGAAAATTCTTGGACCCTGGTGCACACTTCGAAATTTGGCCTCTGGACCCTGAAAAGGTTAATATTGTGAGATAAGATGATTTTTTTTAGCGAAGTCCTAAATTTATAAGTTGTCTGGGGATCCTTGACCTGTTCTGGTAGTTAGTTCCAGATCTTCGGACCTTTTATGTGCATAGCGTTCTTGCATAGTGAGAGTCTTACTTGAGGGATGTTGAAAAGTGCCTTATGCCTTGTATTGTGACTGTGCATTCTGTTGTAACTGTCGAGGAGTAGTTTTAGGGGAGGGTTTACAGTGGAGTTTAAAGTTCTGTATATCTAGTAGGCACAATAATAAGAGTGTATGTCTTGTATATTTAGCAAGTTGAGTCTTTTGAAAAGTGGTGGGGTGTGCTGTCTAGCACAGGAGCTGGTTATTACCTGCACAGCAGCTTTTTGTTGGATTATTAAGGGTTTAAGGTGGTTGGCAGTGGTTGGGCTCCAGGCACAGATACCATAGGTGAGGTAAGGACATATTAGAGAGTGGTACAGGGTAAGGAGAGTCATTTGTGGTACATAGTAGTGTATCTTGGAAAGAATTCCTACTGATTTGGAAAATTTTCTTGCCTATGTGATGGGTATAGGACTGAAATTTAAGATTACAGTCAAGGAGAAGACCTAGAAATTTGCCCTCTGTGTGTCTTGATATAGGGGAATCATTTAACAGTATGTTGAGTTGAATATTTGAGGCTCTGTTACCAAACAGCATGAAGTATGTTTTGTCTGTGTTGAGTGTGAGTTTGTTGGTCATCATCCAAGCATTTATCTTTAGCAGTTCATTGTTTACAGTGTTTTCAAGCACAGCTGGGTCTGAATGGGAGTAGACATATGTAGTGTCGTCTGCAAATAGAACTGGTGTAAGGAGTTGGGATGCATTGTGGAGATCATTGATGTAGATGAGAAAGAGGAGTGGGCCTAGGACACTACCTTGGGGTACTCCTACAGCTACAGGTTGGATAGTGGAGTTGACTCCATTTGCATATACATATTGGTGTCTGTCATTACGATAGGATTTTAGGTAGTCAAGAGAATGTCCTATTATGCCGTAATGATTCAGTTTGAGGTGCAAGAGGTTGTGGTCAACTGTGTCAAATGCTTTTCTTAGGTCGATAAAGAGCCCCAGGGGATATTCATTTTTATCGAGAGCTGTGTATATGAGGTCAAGCATTTGTATAATAGCATCATTCGTGCTTTTTTCTGGTCTCAATCCAAACTGGCATGGTTTAAGTATGTTGTTGGATTATGTTATTTTTATGTTATGATAATTACAATTTGTAGTAGTACTTGTGATTTCATAGCCAATGTATGTTCTGAAACTAATATTAGGTACTGAAATAGTACTCAAATAGTCAAACACACTGACAGGTGAACATTTTTACTTGCCTTGGTCACCTACTATTGTCTAGAAATATATACAAAGTATTTATAGGTCCCAGCAATGTTTTAGACATGCTGGAGTATATATGAAACTCTTTGAAGCATCGTGTAAGAAGAGTGTCACTACACTGCTGACAATGCAGCAGTGGACACACAACACTTATTGATCGTGCTCTGCCTTGGCTGTTTGTTTTTTATCATAGTTACATATAAATGCATCTGTCTATTTGTCTGTATTTGGCTGGGTGTCTAGCTCTGTCTCTTATCTCTGTCTCTGCTTATCCAACTTTGGTTACACCGTATCTCTACCAAACATAAAGATATTGTTTTTTGTTGAGTCCCTGGTCATGTTGACATGCAGGGCAATGAACAGGCAGACACTGCTGCACAGTCAGCAGTACATGGCCTTCCAGTTTCATATAGAGGTGTTCCATTCACGGACTATTTTGCTGTTATAGCTACCCACCTTCACACCCGTTGGCAACAACGTTGGTCTGCTCTGCTCAATAACAAACTTCGTTCTGTTAAACCGAGTATAGGTTACTGGCCGTCTTCTTGTCATCAGTGTCGAGGTTGGGAGACTACTCTCTCCCGCCTTCGCATTGGCCTCACTCGTCTTACTCATGGAGAGACGCCCTGCTCCTCTCTGTGAGAATTGTCAGGTTCCATTATTGGTCAGCCACATTCTGTTAGACTGCCCACTCTATCAACGAGCATGCAGAATTTACCTCCAACGCCGTCTTCGTTCTGCTGCTCTCTCTTTACCTTCCCTACTTGCTGATGGACCCACCTTTCATCTGGACTCTCTCATTGACTTTTTGACAACAACTGACTTACTCCACAAACTCTGATGATGATACCTTTAGCACTCCCCTCAGCCCTTTCTACCTCAATCTCTTGCTACCCCTGCACTATCTCCTGCCCTGCTGTTTTCTGTAACCTACTAATCATCCCTTCTCCCTTCTGCCGTCCGATACCCTTGCTTCCTTCCCTGCCCTGCAGCGCTGTATAGCCCTTGTGGTTTAGCACTTTTTATTATAATAATAATGTCTCTACTTATCTGTCTGTCTTCCTGTCCCTGCTTGTCTCTCTCTCTGCTTGTCTCTTTCTGTCTCAGAACCAACAGGAATTACACACGATGCAGTCATCACGTCTGATTCCTGAACAAGCAAAAATGCATATTGCTTGCCAGTCTTGATTATTTTGCCTTATATCTACAAGCACAGTATAGCACTTTGTCTGGATTTTTTGGGTTATCCTTGGTAATTTACACTATAATAACTATTTATGTGTATCTGTGAGATAGATACAGACAGCCAAAGTCACCCAGCCACCTGTCCAGCCTTCAAACACGTATTAAACGTTCCAGAATTGTTTATCTTCTTTACATAGGGTATAGGTTACAGGGCATTCTGGCAGAATGACACTACCAGTGGTATCAAAATTGAAAGGATGTTGCACAAATGTTGTCCTTGTGGCTTAGCACTTCTTTTTGATTATAATAATAATGAGGTTTTTGATATTTCCTCGACCACTTGTGGCCACATCCATCTCAAAGCCACTAAACTCGGAGTCAACATCACTTTCCTCTTAAAAGGAAAGTGTTAATATGACATGACATCAGTGAATCCCTGGTGTTTGCCTCTCGTTTTGCTCTAGCTGGTGCTCAATTGAACTGGTGCTCTCACAAGGTACTAAGTGGTCCCAGATTTTTTTAATACTGTGCACACCATTCACTACTGACCAGGCATCTCGGGTCAATTGTCCCAAATTTGGAGGCAGGAAAAATAAGACGATCTACGTTTGGAGTGTTAGCGGTGTTAACATAGATCTGCATTTAGACAGTTCAGGGGTTAAAGCATCTCAGAACGATAAAATGCATATAAAGTTCACTCATTACTTACCTTAAAATGTTTATAGTCTTAATGTAGGGTGAGAGGTGGGTAAACGAGATAAAACAAATAAATGAGAAAGAGAATGAATAAATATACCACAATTCATCTGATTCTTTTCTCAATGGAACCTGTCATGAAAGTGCACTTATACACACCAATATTGCATGCCATCAGCTCTTTGTTCATACTTTGCTGCATTACACTGCAACCCACATCCACTTGAATAAGTGGTATACAATCTGTTCTTTGTATCTCTCTACTGGGGCATTATCTATCCCAGATGTTGCATTTTGGTTTCTTCCTCACCGCCCCTCTTTAAGGGGGGCTCTTTGTCATGGTAAAGAGGCTATCAGTCTGAGGAATTGGACCTTTTCGTGTTCCTCCTACTGAACCTAATCCTGTCCCATCCTCCCCCTTTTTTCCCCCCTTCTCCTTCCCAACCCTCCCCTCTCTCCATCCTGTTTGTAGTCTCTGGGGTCCTCCCCTCTGACATTACGATTTCTAGGTAGAGGGTAGTGTGCTGGGGTTCATTGCACTCCATGGAGTCCCTAGGGGTGGTGTAGTTTGCCATGGAGTCTGAATTGTCTGAAGGTGCCCTGCTCCCTTCCCGGATTTCCGAGAAGTGGGCAGGGTGTCCTGCAGATGATGGGTGTATCTCCAGAGGCTGTCTGTCTGTTCTGGGAAGTGACAGCTGAAAGAGGTATGGTTTGTGGCAGGTTTCCTACCGCCCTTTCTTTTGTCTGCTGAGGTGGCTCAGTAGATGTGAGGTTGCTATCCCGGAGTGCTGGTTTACTGGCATGAAGGGTAGGGTATGGCATGGGTTCCATGCTGCATCTGCACTGCTCGTGGGCTCGAGGCCCTCTTGGATGAGGGGACAAACTTACGGCCCTTCCATGCCTTTTAGTAACTGTCCCTCTTTTTTTCTTTTTCTTTCCTTCTGTTTTTCTTTAAAATAACAGAAAAGAAGCACCACTATCATTGAGTCTTCGTTCTGTGATAACCCTCCTCTTCCCAGGCCCCTTTCTGTTCCCACGTCCTGTTCTGACCTACCTTTGTTATTGGATCATTCTCTAGACTCTTTCTCATACCCCTGTACCTTCTGCTTGTGACGCTTCATCACTTGCTCCAGGTGCTGAGGCGTCACCCTTTTCTGGTAATGCCTCTGCCTCTTGCCCACCTTTAACAATGTGTCCGGCTTCCCCGAATGTGGTGTGACGGTTTTTGGATTGCCCACCTCCCTCAGGTCGGACCGCCCATGGTACTACTACTGAACATGCCAGACAACCTACTGATGACGGTTCTTCGATGTCTGCCCAAAAATGACCTACGCGACACCACTTCCTTTGTGCACCATGTTTACAAGTATGCAAAGGACTAATTTCTTTTTCCTACAACTGACATCTCCAACTGATTATCTTTCTGATCATAGTATTGGTAAAGCTGTTTTACAACACTTTGGCCAAAATACAGTGGACCCCCGCTTTACGATCAGCTCCCAATGCGACCAATTATGTAAGTGTACTTATGAAAGTGCGTTTGTACGTATATGTTTGGGGGTCTGAAATAGACTAATCTAATTCACAATATTCCTTATGGGAACAAATTCGTTCAGTAATGGCACCTGAACATACTTCTGGAATGAAATAATATTGTAAACCGGGGGTCCACTCTATGTCCTTTCACACTCTTCAAAACGGTACGCGTGTCGTTACAGTTCAGAATTCAGAACAAGCTCATGGTCTTTCCCATATAACTATCATAGATAACATTCCAGTCACAGTTCATAAGCACGCAGTGGTACGGTGGTTTTACTGTGTACCATTGTACAGAGTGATTTTCTGTCTTGTGGCGATGATATTTTAGAGCAATTAGCCCTTCAGGACCTTTTATTCTCAAAGTGGATACATACATCCTGCCTGCTCGTGGGCGGAGGCGCTTTTCCAGTAACATCGCCCGCTTAACCTTCGACTGCCATGAACTCCCGTCCTCTGTTTACATTGCAGGCCATCGCCTAGAGCTCCGTAAAGTAGTGTCTTCTCCCCAGCAGTGTCGTAATTGCTGGTGCTTAGGACACCCCACTAAGTACTGCTGATACATCTTGCAGTCTTCCCCTTGTCTCAATTGCAATGAATCTCGTCCTTCTTTTTCACGTCATTGTCAAGTCTATCGTAATGAATGAAAAGTCCGTTATCTTAAGGAGAGTGAAGACCTTACTAATGCTACGGCTGTCTCTTGGCTCCGCCTTCAGGGAAATCTTCCTCGTGTTCTTCATTCTCGAGTAGCTCGGAGACCTCCAACCTTGGTCTTCCCGCCTACCAGCTCCTCTGCTACCATGTCTTCCGAGGTCACCCCCGTTTCTAATTCTTTTGCAGTTTTATCTTCTGGAACTCCTACCTGCGTACCTCTTCCTACTTCTACTTCATCTCACTCGCTAGTTTCTCAGTCTACAAGACCTCGCAAGCCTACACCTACTTTGCATCTATCACCTGTGAAGTTGAATCTATCTTCTACCTCGGTGCCTAGTTCTCACCCCCCTTTCTAACTCACATGAAGAACATAACATAAGAAAGAAGGAACACTGCAACAGGCCTACTGACCCATGCAGAGCAGGCCCATGTCTCGCCCCGGATTAGCCAATGACCCACCCAGTCTGGTCACCTCCACTCAAGGAAGGAGCACGGCACCAGACCCAGCAGCACAAGCTAGTCAGGGCTAACTCACACCCACTCATGTATTTATCTAACCTATTTTTAAAACTACACAACGTTTTAGCCTGAATAACTGTATTCGGGAGTTTGTTCCACTCATCCACAACTCTATTACCAAACCAGTGCTTTCCTATGTCCTTCCTGAATCTGAATGTGCCTATCAAGGTGGCTACGAATTGCTTTGGCAATTATTGATTCCATAAATTTTCCCACTATGGAGGTAAGGCTTATTGGTCTATAGTTTGAAGCCAAGGATCTGTTACCTGCCTTGTAAATAGGTATTACATTTGCCATTTTCCACTTATCAGGCACTATGCCAGTTCGTAGTGATATGTTAAAAAGATTAGCCAAAGGTATGCTAAGTTCCTCTTTACATTCCTTTAACACCCTCGCAAACAGTTCATCAGGACCTGGGGATTTGTTAGGTTTTAGTTTATTTGTCAGAGGACTATGTCACTAGTTACCACAATCGTGCATAGCTTATTATCATCCTGTTCTACATAATCTATTTCAGGAATATCGCTAGTATTTTCCTGGGTGAAAACTGAGAGGAAGTATGCATTGAGAATTTCACACATATTCTTATCACTGTCAGTGATCTGACCAGAGTTACTCTTAAGTGGGCCAATCTTGTCCCTAATCTTACTTCTGTATACCTGAAATAACCCTTTTGGGTTAGTCTTTGAATCCCTTGCGACCTTAGCCTCATAATCCCTTTTTGCTTTTCTTATTCCTTTCTTTTTTTCTCTTTAATTGAATATATTGATTTCTTAACTGCCCATCCCCTCTTTTGATACACCTATATATGCCTCTCTTTTGACCAATGAGATGTTTTAATCTATTGTTCATCCATTTGGGATCATTTTTGTTAGATCTAATTTCCCTACTCAGAACAAAAGTTGTCTGAGCAGCTAGAACTATGCAACCAAGATCACCTACCTGACCCATAGTCAGGACATCCCAATTTAGCCCACCCAGGTAATTTTTCAGTCCCATGCAGTCAGCCAAGCGAAAATCTGGGACAGAGATTTGATTGCAGTTATCTGGGTAATTCCATGATATATTGAAACTAAGTGATTTGTGATCACTTTCCCCAAGCTCATCATTAACCTCAAGATTATTTAGTGAATTTTTGTTGGCAAGAACCAAGTCAAGCAGATTGTTTCCTCTAGTTGGTTCTGTCACAACCTGTTCTAAAAAGCAATCCTGAACCGTATCAAGAAAGTCACTAGACTCAAGATTTCCTGTCATATTGTTCTCCCATTATCACAACATTTTCATATCTAGATGCCTTATGAATTTCGTCCCATAACAGCTTACTGCACTCCCTATCAAGGTTTGGGGGCCTATAAATCACACCCAAAATTAATTTGTCGGGTCCCTCGAGAAACTGTAGCCAAACCGATTCTGTGTTCGATGTTTCTAATCTTATATCACATCTAAGACAACAATTTAAATTTTCTCTGACATGGAGGTTCACCCCCCCCCGCCCTCGTGTAGTCCCCTCTTCTCTTCCTCCCCAGTCTTCTTCCCTGGTTACCTTCCAACCTCCTTCCTCTCCTGTTCCACTGCAGGACTATTCTGCCCCCGCCAGCACATATTTCCAGGTTCATACTCCCCACCCCTCTCAGACCTCTTTGGTTGCCTCCATAGTTACCCGAATCTCTACTTGCTCTACCTCACCTGTCTCTGAAATCATGGTATTGACATCTTCCTTATTCGCTGAGACACTTGACACTGTCTCCAACAATATTGCTGAGGCAAAACCCTCAATGGACACCGATGCACCTCCTCCTACCCCTTCTTTTTCACGACCCTCGCAACAATCTTTTCCTTCACAGCATTCCGATTCCTCCTTGCTTACGTGCTTACCGTTGCCCCCACACGTAGGCTTCACTGACTCTAATAGCCCATAAATTTTATTGCTTATTGTTGACATACCTGTCTTTGTAAATAATGTCTTATTTACAATGGAATATTTGTGGCCTCAGGGGTAATTGGGGAAAACTCCAAGTGTTGCTCTCCCAGTTTTCCCCAATACAGTGGACCCCCTGCATAGCGACTTTAATCCATGCAAGAGGGCTGATTGTTATGCGAAATGGTCGGTATGCAAATGAATTTTCCCCATAAGAAATAATGGAAATCAAATTAATCCGTGCAAGACACCCAAAAGTATGAAAAAAAAAAAAATTACCACATGAAATATACATTTTCCTACACACAAAGAGAAGGATACATGCACAATAGTAGAGTAGTACATGCACAATATATATTGTGCATGTACTACTCTACTAAATGAAGAATAAATGACACCTTTATTGAAGATGCAGCAATGACTGATGAGACACTGTGTCCTGGGAGTGCCTTTTCCTCCTGAGTACTGTAGGTCCTGTTTGGCATTTTCTTCCAGAACAGGCCTTATCACACTGTGTATGTCACTACGATTCTTAAATCTCTCAAACCAACCTTTGCTGGCTTTAAATTCACCAATATGAGCACTAGTTCCAGGCATTTTTCCCTGTTCACCTGGGTGTTAGTCGACTGGTGTGGGTTGCATCCTGGGAGACAAGATTAAGGACCCCAATGGAAATAAGTTAGACAGTCTTCGATGACACTGACTTTTTTGGGTTATCCTGGGTGGCAAATCCTCTGGGGTTAATTGTTTCTTGGTATTCTCAATAAGCCACACCAACAACGGTGCTACAGCAGCAGCAGCAGCAGCTGACAGTGATACAGCAGCAGCAGACGGTACTACAGCAGCAGCAGACGGTACTACAGCAGCAGCAGCAGCTGACGGTGGTACAACAGCAGCAGCAGCTGTACCACCAATAGTAGCGATGGTTGATTGGGGTTTATTATACAACCTGGCCAGCTCGGAGACACGCACTCCACTTTCATACTTATCAATGATCTTTTTCTTCATCTCTATAGTAATTCTCACCCTTATTGCTGTAGGGTTGGCACTAGAAGCTTTCTTGGGGCCCATGGTCCCTTATTTTCCAGAAAAAATCACCAAAAACACTGTAATAATACGAAATGTTCCGATTGTATGCTTGGATGTTACCGCGGAGGCTGGCTGGTAAACAATGCCACCGGCGGCACATGTGAGGCTGGCTAAGGGTGTACATTGGACGCGTCTCGGACGAAGAGCGGTGAGCGGGTTTTTGGGCGGTATGCAAGGCAAAATTTTTGCGATAAATGCGAGCGGTATGCGGATTGAACTGTATGCAATGCGTACGGTATGCGGGGGTCCACTGTATGTGTTGGGTTACGAGAGCCCAAGATTCGTTCAGCTGTTATTCGTCCCATTTTGGACTATGTGCCTTACATTCTTTTGATCCCTTTCCTGATGAGTCATTTAATGAGAGCGTGCTTCTTGTGCTCATTGGTATACCATATCAACAAGTTTTATTCATTCTCTACTGCATTTTACTGCAGCTCGTATTTATTTACACAGATGTATACAGTTCTCTATATCTTTCCCCGTCCCGTGCATTCTGTATTTCGGATATTCCATTTTTGATCTCTACCACCACCCATCTTGTTAGGTGATTTTAACGCTCATCATCATCTGTGGGGAGGGTCCCACTGTGACTCTTGTGGTGATCAGTTGCAGACTCTTCTTGCTTCTCATCCTCTTCATGTTTTAAATATGGGTGCTCCTACCCATTTTGACTCTCACATTCAGTCTCTCTCTCCTGCATTGATCTTTCTATCTGTTCCTCGTCAGTTGCGCTTGATTATGCTTGGTCTTTTTCCCCAGATTTACACAACGGTGATCACTTTCCTATTCTTACTTCTGCTACATATTCCCGACCGCCTTGTAGCCCTCGTTGGCAATTTGCACGAGTGAATTGGGACTTATACTCTTATCTTACCACGTTTTGTGAGGACCTTCTTTTGTCCTCTGTTGATGAACTGGTACACCAGTTTTCGACCTTAGTTTTGACTGTGGCATTACGTTCTGTTTCTCAAACCTCAGGCAGGCATTCTCAGACATGCGTGCCTTGGTGGTCTCCTGCGTGTGCCCATGTAGTGCGTTTGAAATGTGCTGCGTGGGGCCATTATTGATATAATCGGACCTCAGATTTTAAGTGGGCAAGAGCAGTTCCTCGCCACGTCGTACTTGACTGTAAACACACCTGTTGGCAAGACTACGTGTCTATCATTACCTCGTCTTCCCCTGTGTGTGCAGTTTGGAAGAAGGTATGGAAGTTGTGTGGCAAGTACACTCCGGATCCAGCTCGCATTTTGTGGGTTGTTGGTGTTAGTGTTTCAGAACCTCCTGAAGTTGCCACGGAAATCGGGAACTATCTTGTCGGTGTCTCCTAAGGGCTTAACCTTTGTCCCTCATTTCTTGCGTCTAAATCTCCCAAGGAGCAATTGCCCTTGGATTTCTCCTCTAATGGAATGGAGCTGTATAACGTACCTTCCACTCTCCTAGAGCTAGAGTTCATGCTTTCTGCTTACCAGCCGTCGGCAGCTGGACCTGATGATATTCCTTTCAGTATGCTACAACACCTGCATTCTATGGCCCTTCCAGTCCTTTTGCATCTTTTCAATCTTATTGGGCATGAGAGGTTCTCCCTCAACAATGGAAATCAGTCATCATACTACTGTTTCACAAACCAGGCACCTCGGGGCTTGATACCTCTCACTATCATCCCATTGCCCTGACCAGTGTAGTCTGCAAGGTGATGGAACGATTGGTGAATAGATGTCTGATATGGTTCTTGGAGACTCAGTCTTTCTCCTCACCGATATGGCTTTCGCAAGGGCTGCTCTACTTTGGACCCCTTGCTCCACTTAGATACATATGTGCGAAAATCCTTTGCTAATAAACACTCCATCCTAGCAGTCTTTTTTGATCTTGAGAAGGCATATGATACCACTTGGAGGTATAACATTTTAGCCCAAGCCTACTCCTTAGGCCTCCATGGTAATCTACCAACCTTCCTTGCTGCTTTCTTATCTGATAGACATTTTTGGGTCCGTGTTGGCGCCTCGCTTTCCTCAGACTTTGTACAAGCCAAGGGAGTCCCACAAGGTTGTGTCCTAAGCACTACCCTTTTTCTCTTAGCTATAAATGACCTATCTTCCATTCTTCCTTCGCATATTCAGACATCATTTTATGTGGATAGCTTACTCAGGTGCTGACTGTCGCCTAGTAGCAGCCTCCCTTCAGGATGTAATTGACCAAGTTTGACTTTTTTTGCATCCCTTCCAACCCTTTTCTCCCCTCACCTCTGATCCCCCCTCTACCTAGCTGTTTATAGCCTCAGCACTCTTTTCTGCCCTGCAGCGCTGTATGACCCTTCTCGGTTTATTGCTTTCTTTGATTATAATAATTCCTTACCACCACCACTTCTGTTACTTGGCAATTTTAATGCTCACCATTTCCTCAGGTGGGGGATGGGGTCTCACTGTGACTCCCACGGCATTCAGTTGGAGCCTTTTCTCGCTTCTCTCCCCTCCATGTTTTAAATACGGATACTCCCATCCATTTTGATCCTCATACTCATTCTCTCTCGCATGAATCTTGGTTTGCACTTCCTCATCTGTACTAGACTTTACCTGGTCTGTCCTCCAGGACTTGCATGACAGCAATCATTTTCCAATCATCCTTACTTCTCCTTCATATTCACCACCACCTCGTAGCCCACGCTGGCAGTTTGACCAAGTGAATTGGGACCTTTACTTGCGTCAAACTGCTTATAGTGAGGATCCTTCTTCGTCCTCCGTTGATGAGCTTTTACACTTCTCTCGACCTCAGTTTTAACCGCAGCTTCACATTCTGTACCCCAAACCTTGGGTAGGCATTCTCAGAGGTGTGTGCCTTGGTGGTCTTCTGCTTGTGCTCGAACAGTACATTTGAAACGCACTATGTGGGGGCAGGCACTGGTATGATAGAACCACAGAGCGACTCCTTGATTTTAAGTAGAAGAGAGCGGTTGCCTGCCATGTCATCCATGATGCTAAATGCACTTGCTGGTGGGATTATATTTCTACCATCACTTTGGCTTCCTCTATGAGTGCAGTCTGGAAAAAGGTACGGAAACTGAGTGGTAAATTCTCTCCCGACCCGGCTCCCGTTCTTCAGGTTGCCGGTGTCACTATAGCAAACCCTCTTGACGTTGCTACCAAAACTGGTAACTATCTTGTCTGTATCTCCCTTGGGCTTCATCTATGCCCCTCGTTTCTTTCCTCGAAGTCTGCCAGAGAGCTAGAGCCCTGAAACTTTTCTTCTATCAGAGAAGAATCTTATGTGCCTTTTGCACTTCTGGAACTGGAGGCAACACTCTCAGCTTGCCGGTCATCGCAGCTGGGCCTGACAGCATACATATTCGTATGCTACAGCATTTCCATCGGTCAGCCCTTACTGTCCTCTTACGACTCTCTAATCTTATTTGGTCACAAGGAGTTCTTCCCCAGCTGTGGAAATCTGTCATTGTCCTCCCTTTCTGCAAACTGGGTACTGTGGGATGTGATGCCCCCCACTACTGTCCCATTGCTCTTGCCAGTGCAGTTTGCAAGGTGATAGAATGTCTGGTAAATAAGACATTTGATGTGGTATTTAGAGACATGCAATAGTCTCTCCACTAGTCACTATGGCTTTTGTAAGGGCTGTCCTATCACTGACCCCATACTACGCTTGGATACGTTTCTGTATTGCCATATTTTTGGACCTTGAGAAGGTATAACATCTTGGCCCAGGCCCACTCCTTAGGCCTCCGAGGCAATCTACCATTTCTCCTTAAGAACTTCTTAACTGAGAAACATTTCTGTGTTTGGATTAATAATATGCTTTCCCTAGACTTTGTCCAAGCTGAAGGTGTCCCCCAGGGATGTGTTCTGAGCACAACAAACCCCCTCCTTTAAAGGGCAGGCATTGTACTTCCTATAATAACCATGACTGGCAATACACATTTTCACTAGACCAGGAACAAGACATGACAACTCTGCATTGTGTGTAATACCTGTTGGTTCATAAATGGCTCTCTGAGACAGAGACACAGGCAGACAGAAAGACAGATACACAGGCAGACAGATAAGCAGACACAGACATGTTTATGTGTAACAGTGAAAACAAAGCCAAGGCTCACTGGAGCAGTGCACGATCAAGTGTCACTCCACTGCTGCACTGTCAGCAGTGGAGTAAGACACTCGTCTTACACCATGCTTCAAGGAGTTTCATATACTCCAGTGTGTCTAAAACATTGCTGGGACTATACTTTGTATGCATTTGTAAACAATAGTATGTGACCAAGACAGGTGAAAGTGTTGACCTGTCAGTGTGTTTGTGACTATTTGAGCACTGTTTCAGTACATACCTAATATTAGTGTCAGAACAAAGATTGGCTATGAAATCACAAGAACTAATATAAATTGTAATATCAGAACATAAAAAGATATAAATTAAAATAAAAACAAGAAAAAAGGTATATTGGCAATACTTCTGCAAGCGGCAGGACTCCATGTTGCCGTCAGGTGAACATCTGGCACCAACTTTGTGGCTTTATATCTTGGCAAGTACTGACTCTAATTTTTTTTTTGGTCTTATTACACCCAGAAAATTGCCCTCTTTTAATTTTTTGTTTTTTTTCAAAATATTTGGAGCACTAATAGTGAAAACATAGATCTACGTTTGGACAGTTTAATGGTCACACTTTGCAGTTTTTCTTGTCTTGGCTACCCTTCTGATTTCATAAACTGCCATCTCATGTGCAAAATGGATTTTCTTCTTTCCCAATTATATTATAACTAAGTGCTAAACCCATAAAGGTCAGTGCTGCAAGGTAGGGTGTGCTAAAGGTGTAATATGCTTCATCGAAGACCAGTGAGAGTGGAGAATACAAAAGAGGTAGAGTTGGAGCAGCAAGGAGTGCTAAAGGAAGTATAATCAAATAGTCTGAGAATGGAATACTCCTAAGTGAAATGTGGAGGTCATGTACAGCTGACCGCACAGCAGAATCTGCCTGCTCATTGCCCTGAACATCAACACGGCTAGGAACCATGCAGAAAATAGTTTCTTTGGTTGCACTGCATCTCTAGCAAAAACAAAGCTGTACACGAAAAACTAAGGGATGAAGGAATTAAATGTTTTGATAGCTTGCGAAGTACTGAAGGATTCTGAAACTTCTATAAATAGTGAGGCAGGCCTGGATGTAATATGTATAATCACTGAGAATTTCATATAGTTCAGCTGTAAAAATGCTAGCCAAGTTGAATAAATGACCTCATACAACAATGTCTGGTAACACTTCTGCAAACTTGATGCTGTCAGAGGATTTAGAACCATTAGTGTAAACATGAGAATAAGACTGGAAGTGGTTAAGGAAAAGGAGCTGCTTTGAGGGGCCTCCTTGTCATGGTAAAGAGGCTTTTGGTTTTTTTCCTCTGACCAACCCTAATTACCTGCTACACTGTCCCATGGCCCATCCTTTCCCAGCCCTATCCCCCCCTTCCTTTTCTGCTTTTAGCCTTTGGGGTCCTCCCCTCAGGAATTCTAGCTCCTAGGTTGGGAAAAGGGTATTATTATCTGTCCCATTCCATTGAGGTCCTTGGTTGTGGTGTTGATTACTGTGGAATCTGGATCATCTGGGGGATGTCCCGATCCCTCTCTGGAGATCTGGGGGGTGGCTTAGGGTGTCCTTTAGGTGATGGGTGTGTCTCTGGAGGCTACTTCTCAGTTCTGGGTGATGGTGGCCGAGAGAGGTATGCCTCATGGCAAGTTTCTGGCCACCCTCTCTTTGCCCACTGAGTTGGCTTGGTGGAGGTGAGGTTGCTATCCTGGATTGCTGGTTTACCAGCATGAAGGGTAGGTTATGGCACAGGTTCTTATGCCACATCTTCACTGCTAGTTGCACTGAGGGCCCTCTTGGGCGCAGAGAGAGATATACAATCACCTTCATTCCTCCTGGAAGCTGCTTCTCCACATTACTCCCCCCACCCTTTTTTTTTTATTAAAAAAGGGAAAACTTATCATGGAGACCCATGACCTGCCTCCTCCCAGACCCTTTCCTGCAGCACCCCTTACAGACCCTGACATACCTTCGGACCATTCTTCGGACTTCTCTTCCAACCGGGTACCTTCTCCGGGTAATGTTACCCTTCTCTGGTACTGCGGTTTTGACCAATGCTCGAGACACTTCTGACCTTCGCATGGTTTTGACTATGATCCCGGCTTCTCCACATACAGTGCATTGATTTTTGGATCATACACATGACTCTGGATGGTTCACCTCTAACCTTTCATCCAAACAACCTTGGCCTGTTGCTGATGATCCTACATCAGTTATTCTCTCAAGCTTCTAAGAAACTTCCAATCAGGCAATTCCTCAATTCCTTCAAAGTCCTTCTTCGACAAAAGTCATTACACTCCAACCAACATCTACTGACTATCCAATCACAGCATCAGCAAGGCATTCCTTCGACATGTTTGGTAGAACATTTCCTTCCATGTTCTTAAGACTAGCAAATGCATTGTCACAGTACAGAATGCAGAGCTCTCACACATTCTTTCACTTCTTGATGTTGTTGACAACACACCAGTTAGGATTCACAAGCACACCTTCCTTAATTCTTGCTGTGGATCTATTGTCCTTCCAGTTATGATCATACAATGCAACTTTCTCCCTATCATTAAAGTTGTCACTTACATACTCCCTGCCCTTGGGTGGAGGCATTATCCTTGCAATATAGCAAGGCTAACTTTTGACAGGTATGAACAGCTACCATCTGTTTACATAGGACAATGCCTATAATTGCAGGAGGTGATCCCTACCTCATAACAATGCAGAAAATGCTGGAACCTCAGCCGCCTGGCAAAATATTGCAGATCTGTGGTGCAGCTAACCATAGCAATCTATCCTGCAGCCACTCTCCCTCTTGCCTTAACTGGAAAGAGGTGCACCCGGACTATTCTCACCGTTGCCCGATTTTCTAAGAGAAAGGGAGAGCCATTGCTGTAAAGAGAAAATGGGCATTGCTTATGCCATGGCAGCTTCCCACCTTCACCTCTAAGGGAGACTCCCATGGCTCTCTTATTCCAGGGTCTCTAGATGGCCCTAGACCTCAGTAGTGCCTGCTTCCACAATTGCCTCTATGCCCCTTACTTCTGCAGTCAGCTCTGTGTCCAACCCTTTTGTGGTACTGGGCTCTGAGGGTCCAACCTCATCATGTCTTACTGTCCCTACCTCTTCACCTTTCCACTCACGCTTCAACGTCTACTTGCCCCCTCCAGTCTAAATCAATGCCACATATCTTTCTCTACCTTCATTTATGTCCAAATCTCCTTCAGTCCCCAAACAACATGACATTTCCAAATGTTCTTCTCTCCCTCTCTAAGTCTAGGCCTTTACCTCGAGATGCATCCAATCTGTTGTGAAGGTTCATCTACCCTCAAATACAGTTGCTCCCTCACTTGTCCCTCAGGAAATTTCTGCCTGCCAAGGCACCTCTATCCCTTCTTTGGTGTCTTCCATCGTTTCTCCACTTTTTACCCAAACTACATCTTCTTCCTCCACTGCCAAACTCTCTCAGACTTCTCTCTTATCTTCAACTACTGAAGCCATCTCCAGGCGACGGGCTGGAGTTTTGAGACTCTATGACCGCGGGTTCAATCCCGGCCGGGGGTATGGTTTATCAAGGAGACAACATTTATGATGGACACTGGTCCATCCTCTGACACTGCACGTTCTCACCTTCTGTGCCTTTCTTCACACCGTCTTTTACACCATCCCAATACTTCACTCCTTGCTAGTTTCGCAATACCTCCGCACGATGATTTTGCAGGTGTCCGGAAATACCTGTGAAATGTTATTGTTACACTCTGTTTGCCGATTGTGGCTTATTTACAGTGGAATATTTGGGTCCTCGGATAATAAGGGTAAGCTTCAGGTGTTCTTTCCCAGGTTTCCCGTTTGTGTGTGTTTACAAGAACCAAAACTGTGCTCTGCTGTTTTTTGTCCCATATCGGGCTATACCTTATTACATTCACTGGATCCTTTTCCCAATGGGACTTTTAATGAAAATCGGCCTACTGTTTGAGCGCCGGTTGTCTTGGAACCTCACATAACCTCTCTGAAAGCAACTTGCCATAGCCGGCTGAACCTCCTTAAAACCCTCACTCATCTTTCTTGGGGGCAGATCGTCAAACTCTCCTTCAACTGCATTCAGCCCTAATTTTACTGAAGCTGGATTATGGTGACCCGATATATTCTGCGGCCTCTTGTGCAACTCTTTCTAAACTTGATCCCATCCATCATCGGGATTACATTTATGTCTAGGTGCTTTTTGCTCCTCACCAGTCGAGAGCCTCTATGCAGAAGCAAATATCCCATCCTTGAACGATTGTCATGATGCTCATTGCCTCCACTATTTTGTCTGCTCTCATGACCTTCACGATCCTTCTACATACAGGATAGTAATGAATGTTAGCAGAAGTCCATCATTTGATCGCCTTCCCTGTTTATTCCGTCCCTTTTCTCTTCGACTTCAATTGCTTGTCTTCTCTTCAGTTGCCTCTTTTATATGTTCATCTAGCATCTAAACTGTAGTGTGTCTTGTAAGACTGTAGTGTGTCTTGTAAGACTGTAGTGTGTCTTGTAAGACTGTACTGTGTCTTGTAAGACTGCCCCCTTGGGAAGTTCCAACAGCTCGTGTCCATTCTTCCTCCCACCATGCACAAAAGCCCAAATCCCTACAGTTGTTTCTCACTCTCTTTCTTAGCCACTTCCAATCTCATTCTCATGCCATTGTAGTGTACACTGATGGTTCTAAGTCCTCTGATGGTGTTGGGTTTGCAGTAGTGTTTCCTGACAGTGTGGTGCGAGGTCATTTATTAGACTCGCCTAGCATTTGTACAGCTGAATTATATACCATTCTCATTGTAATTATCTGTATTACATCTATGCCTACTTCAAAGTTTGTAATCATCTCAGACTTCTTTAGTGCTCTGCAAGCTATTAAAAAATCCAATTCGCCTCATCCCCTAGTTGTTCGTATACAACTTTGGTTACGCTACATTATTAGCAAAAATAAAGAAATCATTTTCTGTTGGGTCCCTGGTCATGTTAATGTTCAGGGCAATGAGGAGGCAGACTCTGTTGTATGATCTGCAGTATATGACCTACCCATGGAATACCAGAGGAATTCCATTCTCTGACTATTTTGCTGTAATCTCTACCCACCTTCGCAACCATTGGCAACGACGTTGGTCTGATATGATTCATAACAAATTACATTCTATCAAACAAATTTTGGGTTTCTAGCTGCCTTTGTGTCATTGATACCGATGTTGGAAGACAACCCTCTCGTCTTCACATTGGACACACTCACACTCGTCTAACTCATGGAGAGGCGTCCTGTTCCACTTTGTGAGAGTTGTCTTATTTTCTGTTTCAATTTCCCATATTCTATTGGACTGTCCTGTCAATCAATGAGCACACAATTTTCCTCCGATGTTGTCACCGCTCTAACACCCTTACTTTATTTTCCTTCCTTGCTGACAGACCCACCTTTGACACCCTCCCTCTGACTTTTTGACAGCAACTGATTTATTACAAACTTTGATAATCCTTCCTTTAGCACTCCTCACAGCCCCTCCTAACTTAACCTCTTTTGTCATCTCCACCCTTATTTATCCTTAGATCCTGCATCAATTCCTACCCCTACAGCGCTGTATGACTGGTAGGTTTAGCGCTTCCTTTTGATTATATTAATAATGAGCCAGCTAGTCAAGCACCTGTGAAACATTGCTTTTGTGTAGAGTTTTTTAAAGTTTGCAATGACCTGCTGGTCCATGGGCTGGAGGAGAGAAGTGGTAATCAGGGGCAAGAACTTTACTGTGATGAACCCAAACTCCTTGAAAATTAGGTCATCCAAGTTTGGAGGATGAGCAGGTGCATTGTTCATTACTAGCAGGTACTTGAGATCCAATTTCTTTTCCAGGAGATATTCCTTCACACTAGGGCCAAACACTTCATTGAACCACTCGACGAAAATTTCCCTCGTGACTCATGCCTTACTATTAGATTTCCAAAACACACACAATTTACTCTTCATAACATTGTTTTTCCTGAACACATTGGGATTTTCAGAATGGTACACTAGTAATGGCTTCGCTTTGAAATCCCCACTAGCATTAGCACAGAACATTAGTGTCAGCCTGTCTTTCATAGGCTTGTGTCCTGGCATTGCCTTTTCCTGTGTAATGAAGGTCCTCTTTGGCATTTTCTTCCAAAAGAGGCCTGTTTCGTCACAATTGAACACTTGTTCAGGTTTCAGTCCTTCACTGTTTATGTACTCCTTGAATTCATGCACATATTTTTTCAGCTGCCTTGTGGTCCGAACTGGCAGCCTCACCATGCCTTACCACACTGTGTATGCCAGTATGGTTCCTAAATCTCTCAAACCAGCCTTTGCTGGCCTTAAATTCACTCACATCACCACTAGTTGCAGGCAATTTCTTTACCAAATTGTCATGCAACTGCCTAGCCTTTTCACAAATAATCGAAGTCATAAGAGTATCTCCTGCTAATTGTTTCTCATTTATCCACACCAATAATAACTTCTCAACCTCTTCGAGTACTGGTGATCTCATTTTCGTCAGGATAGTTACCCCCTTTGCAACAACAGCATCCTTGATTTCCTTTTTCTTGGCCACTATGGAACATAAGGTTGTGTAGGGTTTCTTATACATCCTGGCCAGTTCGGCCACACTTGTACCACTTTCATATTGTTCAATGATGGTTTTCTTAAATTCAATCATATTTCTTACCTTCTTTACCACAGGCTTGGCACTAGGAGCTTTCTTTGGAGCCATGGTAGCTTATTTAGTACTTGCAAGCACTAAAATAAATGGAATATTATGAAATATTTCGCTGGAGCACGTGAGGGGACCTTCGCTCACTGGTAAACAATGCCAGACTGGCTGCCACCATGGCTCACACCGTGGGTACGCCTCCAGGACGAACCACGACTCGCGAGTCAACCTATGAAAAGCGAGCCCATGTTTATACGAAAATATCCCTATGATTTCCGAAATTTACGATTGCCGAGAACTACGAAAAGCGAGGGACCACTGTATATACGTTTTTTCAACATTTGAAAGTATGTAAAAAAAGTAGATCTTCTTTTTGTTTTTTTTACATTTGAAAATGTGTAAAAAACTTAGATCTACTTTTTTTTTTGTTATTTGAAAATATGTAAAAAAACGTAGATCTACTTTTGTAGCACTACACATGTGAACGTATTATTATTATTATAATAAAAAAGAAGCGCTAAGCCACAAGGGCTATACAGCGCTGCAGGGTAGGGAAGGAAGCGAGGGTATTGGGCGGCAGGAGGAGGGATGATCAGTAGGTTACAGAAAACAGCGGGACAGGGGATAGTACAGGGGTAGAGGGTAGCAAGAGATTGAGGTAGAAAGAGCTGAAGGTATCAGAATTTGTGAAGTCAGTCAGTTGTTGTCAAAAAGTCAATGAGAGAGTCCGGATAAAAGGTGGGTCCATCAGCGAGAAGGGAAGGTAAAGAGAGAGCAGCGGAGCGAAGACGACGACGGAGGTAAATTCTGCGTGCAGTCGAACAGAATGTGGCTGACTGATAATGGAGCTTGGCAATTCTCACAGAGAGGAGCAGGGCGCCTCTCCATGAGATATCCACGAGTGAGACGAGTATGGCCAATGCGAAGATGGGAGAGAGTAGTCTCCCAACCTCGACACTGGTGATAAGAAGACGGCCAGTAACCTATACTCGGTTTAATAGACTGAAGTTTGTTACCGAGCATAGTAGACCAATGTTGTTGCCAACGGGTGTGAAGGTGGGAAGATATTACAGCAAAATAGTCCATAAATGGAATACCTCTATATGAAACTGGTAGGTCATGTACTGCTGACCGCGCAGCAGTGTCTGCCTGTTCATTGCCCTGTACGTCAACATGACCAGGGATCCAACAAAAAACAATATCTTTATGCTTGGTAAAGATGCGGCGTAGCCAAAGTTGGATACGGAGGACTAAGGGGTGAGGTGTATCAAATTTCTGTATAGCCTGTAAAGCGCTAAGGGAGTCTGAGACAACCACAAATGATGACACAGGCATAGATGCAATACGGATAAGTGCTGCAAGGATGGCATACAATTCAGCAGTAAAAATACTAGCCGAAGATAGTAAATGCCCTCGTACGACGCTGTCCGGAAACACTGCTGCGAATCCTATGCCGTCAGAAGACTTACAGCCATCTGTGTACACAGCAATGGCATGAGAATGAGAGTGGAAGTGGTCAAGAAAAAGAGAGCGGGAAGCGACCATAGACAGTTGGGCTTTCGAGCAAGGGAGAGAGAAAGAACAGACTCGAACAGCTGGAGCTTCCCAGGGGGGTAGGGAAAAGTGAGATGCTACATGAACATAGAAAGGTGGTAATTGAAGAGAAGACAAGAGTGAATGAAGGCAAAGAGAGAAGGGACGGAGTAAACAGGGGCGGCGAACAAATAAAGAATGTCTACTAATATCAGTGACCATTCTATAAATGGAAGGATTGCGGAGATCATGAGAGCGTACATAGTAGCGAAGGCAATGGGCATCACGGCGATCGGATAAGGATGGAACGTTCGCTTCTGCATAGAGGCTCTCAACAGGGGAAGAGCGAAAAGCACCAAGGCATAAACGTAATCCTTGGTGATGAATGGGGTTAAGGCTAGAGAGAGTAGCAGATGCTGCTGAATAGATCTGGTCACCATAATCAAGTTTCGATAAAATGAGGGTGGAATGTAGGCGAAGGAGGGTTCGACGATCAGCTCCCCATGAAAGATGAGCAAGGGTTTTAAGAAGGTTCAGCCGGCTGTGACAAGTTGCCTTCAGAGAGGTAATGTGAGGTTTCCAGGATAACCTACGGTCAAAGAGGAGGCCCAGAAACTTGACTGTATCACATTCAGGAATACGGGAGCCATAGAGGTACAAAGGATGAACGGAGATGACAGAGCGTCTAGTGAAAGTAATTTGGCGGGTTTTAGTGCTGGAAAATTTAAACCCATGTGTGGTGGCCCAATTGGAAACACGGTCGACTGCATGCTGGAGAGAAACTGTAATGAGGTGACAGTCAGCGCCTGCACAGGCAATAGCGAAGTCATCAACATAGAGTGATGACCAAATATTTGATGGATGACTAGATGCCAAATCATTAATAGCAAGGAGAAAAAGTGTTGTGCTCAGAACACATCCCTGGGGGACACCTTCAGCTTGGATAAAGTCCGGGGAGAGCACATTATTAACCCGAACATGGAAATGTCTATCAGTTAAAAAGTTCTTAAGGAAGGATGGTAGATTGCCTCGGAGGCCTAAGGAGTGGGCTTGGGCCAAAATACGTATTATACCTCCAAGTTGTGTCATATGCCTTCTCAAGGTCAAAAAATATGGCAATAACTGAGTGGTTATTCGCAAAGGCATTACGAACATACGTATCCAAGCGTAGTAAGGGGTCTATGGTAGAACGTCCCTTACGAAAGCCATATTGATGAGTGGAGAGACTGTTGTGTGCCTCTAAATACCACACTAAACGTCTATTTACCAGGCGTTCCATCACTTTGCAAACTGCACTGGTAAGAGCAATGGGACGATAGTGGGAGGCTTCATGTCCTGTAGTGCCTGGTTTGCGGAAAGGGAGAACAATGGCAGATTTCCACAGCTGTGGAAGAACTCCTTGTGACCAAATAAGATTGAAAAGGTGTAATAGGACTGCAAGGGCTGACTGATGTAAATGTTGTAGCATACGAATATGGATGTCGTCGGGCCCAGCTGCCGATGATCGGCAAGCTGAGAGTGTTGCCTCCAGTTTTTGAAGTGTAAAAGGCACATTATACTGTTCTTCTCTGAGAGAAGAAAAGTCCAAGGGTGCTAACTCTCTGGCAGACTTTGAGGAAAGAAACGAGGGGCATGGATGTAGCCCCTGAGAAATACGGACCAGATGATTGCCAATTTCATTGGCAACATCTAGTGGGTTTGCTATATCAACACCGGCAACCCGCAGAACAGGAGCCGGGTCAGGAGAATATTTACCACTCAGTTTTCATACTTTTTTCCAGACTGCACTCATAGAGGAAGCAGAGGTGATGGTGGAGACATAATCTCGCCAGCAAGTGCGTTTAGCATCACGGATGACACGGCGAGCAATCACACGCTTCTGCTTAAAATCAAGAAGTCTCTCCGTGGTTCTATTGTACCGGTACCTGCCCCATACAGCGCGTTTCAAACGTACTGCACGAGCACAAGCAGGAGACCACCAAGGCACGCATTTCTGAGAATGCCTGCCCGAAGTTTGGGGTATAGAATGAGAAGCTGCGGTTAAAACGGAGGATGAGAAGAGGTGTAAAAGCTCATCAATGGAGGACAAAGAAGGAACCTCACCAAAAACAGTTAGTTGTGAGTAAAGGTTCCAATTTGCCTGATCAAATTGCCAGCGTGGAATACGAAGAGGTGGTGAATATGAAGGGGAAGTAAGAATGATTGGGAAATGATCGCTGTCATGTAAATCCGGGAGAACAGACCAGGTGAAGTCTAATGCGGCGGAGGAAGAGCAGACTGAGAGATCGATGCAAGAGAGAGTGTGAGTTCGAGGATCAAAATGGGTGCGAGTACCTGTATTTAAAACATGGAGGGGGTGGGTGGCAAGAAAAGCCTCTAACTGAATGCCACGGGAATCACAGTGAGACCCCCCTAGAGGAAATGATGGGCATTAAAATCGCCAAGTAACAGAATCGGTGGTGGTAATGACGAAACAAGAAAGGCAATATCCGGAATAGATAATGCCCGAGAAGGAGAGAGATATAAAGAACAGAGCGTATACCACCTATGCAAGTGGATACGGGCTGCTGTGTAATGCAGCGAAGTACGAACAAATAGCTGATGGTACGGAATATCAGTGCATAGAAGAAGGGCACTTTCATTAAAGGTCCCATCAGGAAAAGGATCTGACGAATACAATAAATTATAGCCTGAGATGGGAGAGATAACAGCAGAGTGTAATTCTGGTTCCTGTAAGCAAACACCAACAGGGGAAAACTGGGAGAGTAACATCTGAAGCTCACCCCGATTACCCCTGAGGCCGCGTATATTCCACTGTAAATAGACCATGATTGGCAATGATAATAATACTTGAAATCCGCAGGTAAGGGTTCCTACAGACTAGAGGGGTTAGAAAAGTCCACATGTGGAGGCAGCGGAAAACGTTCAAGCAGCGAAGGAACGGTGCGCTGTGAAGAAAGGAGTTGTGCAGATGGAGGAGAGGAGAGAGAAGGAACAGAGGGTGGATCAGTGTCCATTGATGGTTTGGTCTCTGCAATATATTCAGAGATTGCTTCAAGTGTTTTGGAATTCGGAGACGTCATATGGGAGACAATATTGGAGATGGTAGGGGGAGGATGAGTAAAGATTGGAACTGTAATGGACTGTACCAAGGTAGGGGGGGTGAAAGGGTGGAGGGAACTGGAGAAGAAGCGTGGAAGGGGACAGAAGAGGCAGAAACCTGGGAGGTGGCAGAAGAGGAAGAAACTTGGGAGGTAGGTATAGTACGAGGAGGAGGGTGAACCTCTACACTTGTAACAGAGCCAGTAAGAGGGGAAGAACCCGGTACAGAGACAGGGAAGGTAAAATGAGGAGGTGGAAGAAGGGAAGGAGGGGTTAAAGGACCTTTTTTTGACTTCTGAAAAGTAGAGGGACGATTGGGAGGTGTCGTACGAGGTCTCGTGGATACTGAGGCTTGTGAGGGAGAACACGAAGAAGCGAGAACAGACTGAGGCGTTGAAGTAGGGACGTCTGAGCCTAGGACAGCAAAAGAATTAGATACAGGAGTGACTGTGGGAGAGGTAACCACAGAGGAGGTTGCAGAAGATGGGACCCCAGAAGTGGGGGGACGTTTTGAAACACGGGAATAAGAAACACGAGGTAGTCTCCCTTGGAGGTGGAGATGAGAAACTGCCATGGCATAAGGGAGACCTTCTGCCTCTTTGAGGTAACGGATTTCCCGCTCATTTAAGTAGACTTGGCAATGGCGAGAGTACGAAGGGTGAGCCTCATGACAATTAAGGCAATAGGGAGGTCGATTGCAAGACATATTAGAATGGTCATCGGCACCACAGACTGGGCATTCGGCTATGGATCTGCAATATTTTGCTGGATGGCCAAATCGCCAGCAATTTCTACACTGTTGCAGTGTAGGGATCACCTTTCAATCTTGTAACCGATGTCCTGCTACATGAATTGAGGATGGGAGTTCACGGCTGTCAAAAGTTAAACGAGCCACATTGCTAGGGTATCGTCTCCGCCCGCGAGCAGGAAGAACATAAGTGTCTACCTTGAGGATTGGGAGATCTTGGAGTTCCAGCTGTTCAAGAATGTCATTGCCACATGTCTGGAAATTTTGTTGAACTATGGTATGGGGCAGAATGACGGTACCACTACAAGAATTGAGGGAATGATGTTTTTCAATAGTGACAGGAACAGTATCTATATGGGAAAGAAGAGAAAGATCATGAACTTGGGTAGCATTCTGTACCGTGATGATGCGCATACCACTCTTAAGAGCATGAAAAGAAATATCTTTACCAACATGGCGTAGGAGTGCCTAGCCAATACTGTGGTCGGAAAGATAGGCGGTAGAGGAAGTCGGTCATAAAGTGAAGAATTTAGTCCATTGTGCAGTCTGAAATTGAGCGTGGAAAGGGAGTGCAGGACGTGTCGATCTTTTCTGAGAAGAACGAGAAGGTGGAGAAGTATCATCAGCAGGTAATTGTCATTGGTGTTTAGGCGTGGGACCAGAGTTGGTCCGACGTGGAATGGGTCGACGATTTGAAAATTGCCGCACTGTAGAGGGAGAGGCCGGAACTATAGTCAAAGGAGAGCGGAGGTTAGATAAATCAAAGGAGTCAGTCGAGACCTCAGTACCTGAAGCGGGTGAGGAAACAGCACCGGCAAGAGGTACGTCCAAAGAGTGGTCCAAAGACGAGGCGGGGTCAGAACGGGGTGCGGTATCAAGAAGGTGCCCAGGGGTACCAGGTTCATGGATTGGGTTCTCCATGGTTAGGTTACTTCTTTCTTTTTGTTTTTAAGAAAAAAAAGAAAGAAGAAAAGAAAAGAAAAAAGAAAAAAAGAATAAAAAAAGGGGGGACCGGGGAGGGATAGTTCCTTGGAGGAATGAAAGGGCCAGAAATCTCCTTCCGTGCCCAAGAGGACCTCAGCACCGCAAGTAGCGTAGATGCAGCCTGGAACCCGTGCCATACCCTACCCATCATGCCAGTAAACCAGCAATCCGGGATAGCAACCTCACATCTGCCGAGCTACCTCGGTGGACAAAAGAGAGGGCGGCCGGATATCCACCACAAAGCATACCTCCTTCGGCCACCATCCCCGGAATCTGAAAGGTGGCTTCCAGAGATACACCAGTTGCCCGAAAGACACCCAAAGTCACTCTCTGGGATATCGGAGAGGGATCGGGACATCCCCAGGCGATCCAGATTCCACGGCAAACTACGCCACCGCCAAAAACCTCAACAGAATGGGATGGACCCCGGTACCCTTTCCCCTACCTAGGAACTAGCGTGCCTGTGGGAAAAATCCCAAAGGCCAAAAAGAGGATGGGGAAAAGGGAGGGGTGGGGAGGGGGAGGAGGAAAGGGAAAAGGGGAGGATGGGATAGGGAAGGGGGGATTGGGGGGTAATTAGGTTCGGTCTGAGGAAGGAGACCGACAGGTCTAATTCCTCAGACCAAGAGCCTCTTCACCATGCCAAGGAGCCCCCCTTGAAGAGGACATGTGAACGTAGATCTGCTTGGACCGTTTCCGGGGAAAGCATATTAATCCGGACATGGAAATATCTCTCAGACAAGATTTTAGGGAAGAATGGCACTTGTCCTGGATTCCTAAGGAATGAGCTTGGGCTAAAATGTTATATCTCCAAGTAGTGTCATATGCTTTGTCAAGATCAAGAAAAGACTGCTATAACTAAGTCGTTACCATCAAAGGCATTAGGAACATAAGCATCTAAATGGAGTAAGGGATCGATAGTGGAATGGCCCCTACAAAAGCCAAATTGACCAGCCTTATGGCTGGTTTCCAACCGCCCTCTCTTTTGTCCACTGAAGTGGCTTGATGGATGTGAGGTTGCTATCCTGGATTGCTGGTTCGCTGCTGGTTTCATGCTGCATCTGCACTGCTGGCTGCACTGAAGGCCATCTAGGGCACAGAGGGGAATATAAGATCCCTTTCATTCCTCCTAGGAGCTACCCCTCTACGTATTCTCCCTTTTTTTTTCATAAAAAGCCTTGTAGTCCCATTACCATGAAAATTCTCCTCCCAGACCCCTTTCTCATGTGGTACCCCTTCACGACCCTACCTTGTTATTAGACCATTCTTCGGACCTCTCTAACACCTCAGTACCTTCTCCATGTAATATTTTGTTGCCTACCTCTAGTACTGAGGTTCCACCTGACTCTTTTGATACGTCTGAGTTCCTGGCATCTTTGACCACACTACCAGCTTCTCTTCCTACAGGTCAATGATATTCAGATTACACACCCATCTCAGGATGGACCACCTCTGGTCCCTCACCTTAACGACCACAACCTTTAATAGATGGGACTGTCTTGGTTACCTCTTGCTCTTCCCAGAAACAACTGGCATGACAGAGACTTCCCTTCCACTCTACGTTTCAAGGTACACAATGAACTAAGTTCTTCATGCTCCAACCGACCATCTCCCATTTTTCAGATCATAGTATCAGCAAGGCACTCTTATGTCATGTTGGTCAATATATTTCATGTTCTTAAGAGTGGTGCGTGCATCGTCACAGTACAGAATGCTGCACAGGCTCACAATCTTTCCATTCTTACCTCCAGTGACAATACAGTGGAACCTCTACTTATGAGTTTAATCCGTTCCATGACCTTGCTCGCAACTGGATTTGCTTGTTTGCAGAGTCAGTTTTCCTCATTTAAATTGAAATGGAATTTGTTCCAGTGGAATTCCAGGCACGAGAAAATACTTTAATAATTTCCCTAATATCAACTCTACAGCTTATTTATCTATCACAATTCATGTAATATGACATAATAAACAATATTAATAACACAAACATGATATATACACTAGAATGAATAAAATACATGTCATTAGGTATGTGGCTAGTGGTGGTGACAGCAGCCATTGTTGTTGGGGTTTATAGGGCCACCACAGCAGCCATTCCTGCTCCTGACTACATGTGTAGAGAACCTAAGATAACCCAAAAAAAGAACTTATAAGTGCTACACTCTTAATGCTACACTTTGCCACTGCTGCTTCATGTTGTCTGCCACTGCTACCTCATGATGTCTGTCACTGCTGCTTCAGTTACTGTTTAGTTGACGGACTGGAGGAGGCCTGTCCAGAGGTGTGTGGGTGATCCAAAAATCGTCGCTCTGTAGAGGGGAGAAGCTGGAAGTAGTCAAGGATGTGCAGAGGTCGGACGTATTAAAAGGGCCAGTCAGGACCTCGGTACTAAAGGTGAGCAATGAAATGTCACCTGAAGAAGGTTTTGAGGTTTCAGAAAGGTCCAAATAATGGGCTAATGATGTGGAAGGGTCTTGAGAGGGTGCCACAGTAAGAAGGGGTCTGGGAGGAGAAATTTCATGGACATCGGTCTATATGGTAAAATTTTTTTTTTTTAAAGAAGAGTACTTTGAGGGATAGCTCCCAGGAGGAATGAAGGGGATTGTATATCCTCCCTCCGTGCCCAAGAGGGCTCTCAGTGCGGCCGACAGTGCAGATGTGGCTTGGAACCCATGCCATACCCTACCCATCATGCCACTAAACTGGCAGTGCAGGATAGTAACCGGATTTTTAACTCGACTAACACCCAGGTACCTATTTGCTGCTAGGTGAACAGGACAACAGGTGTAAGGAAACGTGTCGAAATGTTTCCACCCGCCGGGAATCGAACCCGGGCCCTCCGTGTGTGAAGCGGAAGCTTTAGCCACCAGGCCACCGGGCCACCAACCTCACATCCACTGAGCTACCTCAGTGGACAAAAGCCCTCCTGTGGGACTCTGGAGGGTGGATTGGAACATCCTTAGATGATCCAGATTCCACAACAAACACCACCACGAAGGGCTTCAACAGAATGGGACAGACAACGACACCCTTCCCCATCCTAGGAGCTAGAATTTCAGAGGGAAGTACCCCAAAGGCCAAAAGTCGGAAAGGAGGGATGGGAAGGGAGGAGTGGGGGTGGGGGTAATTAGGTTTGACTGGAGAAATCCTAACTCTCTTCATTCCTTAGACATCAAACTTACTTTCTGCCGAACTAACACCCTTCATAGTAATCTAATTTGTACCTACCCTGCTATTAATGCTTCCAGAGTCTATTCCATTTCCTTCTCCTCTTGTCTTCTCCAATACTTTGGAGAACTGGCCACTCTCTGACAGATTTAGAGCACAAAAGATGTTAGATTTTCTGACACCAATAATGCTCTTTTTCTGTCATGTTAGAGATCACAATCATCCTATTACTGGTCCTTTGCCTTACCTGTTTACCCTTCAAGCCTTCATATTATCATGGGGAGCACTAAACTCATAGGGATTATTACCAGTTGGGGGAAGGGTTTGGAGGGCATTCAGGCTCACAGATCCAATTCCCTTGATCAAGAGCCTCTCACCAGTATCTAGGAATCTCCCTTGAGGGGGTAACCTTCACTGATGCTGTCTTGTTGAAGCATCACTTATACACAGTTGTCCTGATATGAATCTTAGTATTGGCTTTGTCTCTGTTGATGCTTTCCTTTCTCGTTACATTATCAAATGCCCCAAACTTCAGAGCATTCATGACTTGAGTTGATCTTTATCTCCTTACCTATTCTCCTTTCCCATATTTTCTTTGCCATTAGTTTCTAGTGCCCAGGTATATTTTGTCCTATGAGTTTTTTACCCTGTGTTTTTGGTACCACCCTTGTAGGCCACTAGGTCTCCTGCAGTGTGCCTCTTTCTTGTCCTATGACTACTACTACTACTACAACTACTGCTGCTGCCTTGCTCCGCTCCCTTCTGACTCTTGTGTCACTATCTCTACCTACTACTACTTATAATATTATCACTGTTCATTTTATTTCTAACTCTGCCCTCTTCAACCCACTCTCATATATACTGGCTCCCTACCTTTGAACTTGTGTGTGACTAGTTAATGGTACAGATCAAAATGTCATCATAAGTTTCTTTATCCCTTGTGTGTGTTATTTGTGCAATGTTAGATAGCAATGATAATTTACAACAAATTTAAATTACCAAAAATGGAAGGTAACCCATTGCCAATAATTGTTACATGATTAATCTAACCGGATAATCCTTAGGGTACTGTTGACAATACAATGTAAATATACTGTCAGAGTGATCATACCAGGAGGTTCATTCAACCACCAAAATACTACTAACTCCACTATTTTGCTTTTAACTGTCAAATCCATTTGTTATCTAGGCTTTCTCAAGCTATTTATTTAGAGAGGATGGAGCAAAATTGGATGGATGACTTGGAGGGTGTATAACCTAGCGGTGGGAAGGCGGGACAGGGGTCATCCTAGGAAAGGATGGTGGAAGAGGGTAAAAAAGGCTTTGCATGCAAGGGGCTTGGACAATCAGCAAGCATGTGTGAGCATGTTAGATAGGAATGGAGACAAGTGTTTTTTGGGGGACTTTACGAGTTGTTGGAGTAAGGTAATATTTCATGAAGGGATTCAAGGAGACCAGTTAGCTGGACTTGACTTCTGGAGGTGGGAAGTACAATGCTTGCATGCTGAAGGAGGAGTTTGGGATATTTGCTGTTTAGATGGACATTTAAACTGTTGTTTCTGCATGCCTCTGGCAAGTCAGTTATAGTGTAAGTGATAGTGAAAGTTTCATTTTCGGGTAACCCTTCTTCAGTGGGAGACTGCCAACATGTTAAAAAAATTATACATACAAATTAGGAGAAAAAATAAGAACTTTTTTATAGTTCGATTTGTTTTACATACCAATTTAATTCAGTAAACTCATATACTGTACTACCTTGTCATCCATTAATGGTCTCCTTCAGGATAAGTTGAACTAGGCAGATCTAAAAATCAAATTGTCCTGTCTTATGACAGCCTCACCTTCGACACAGACTTTTTGACAATAACAGATTTATTACATGACCTTTGATTATACTACCTTTAGCACTGCTCACTACCCTTACAACCTCTACCCTGCAGTGCTGTAAGTCCTGCCTTATGAAGAGGTTTTAATCCACTACTATTTTGGTGGTTGAATGAACCTCCTGGTATGATCACTCTGGCTAATCTTTTCAGTATATCACTACAGACTGGCATGGTGCCAGATAAGAGGAAAATGGCAAATGTGATACCTATTTTCAAAGCAGGTGACAGGTCCTTAGCATTGAACTATAGACCAATAAGCCTAACCTCCATAGTGGGAAAATTTATGGAATCAATAATTGCCGAGACAGTTCGTAGCCACCTTGAAAAGCATAAATTAATCAATGAATCTCAGCATGGTTTTTCAAAGGGGTGTTCCTGCCTTACGAATTTATTAACTTTTTTCACTAAGGTATTTGAGGAGGTAGATCATGGTAATGAACATGATATTGTGAATATGGACTTCAGTAAAGCTTTTGACAGGGTCCCACATCAGAGACTATTGAGGAAAATTAAGGCACATGGAATAGGAGAAAATTTTTCCTGGATAGAGGCATGGTTGACAAATAGGCAGCAGAGAGTTTGCATAAATGGGGAGAAATCAGAGTGGGAAAGCGTCACGAGCGGTGTTCCACAGGGGTCCGTGTTGGGCCCCCTGTTGTTCACAATCTACATAAACGACATTGATGAGGGCATAAAGAGCAACATAAGCAAGTTTGCTGATGACACCAAAATAGGCCGTCGAATTCATTCTGACGAGGACATTAGAGCACTCCAGGAAGATTTGAATAGAGTGATGCAGTGGTTGGAGAAGTGGCAGATGCAGTTTAATATAGACAAATGCAAAGTTCTAAATGTTGGACAGGAAAATAACCATGCCACATATAAAATAAATAATGTAAATCTTAATATTACAGATTGTGAAAAACATTTAGGAGTTCTGGTTAGCAGTAATCTGAAACCAAGACAACAGTGCATAAGTGTTTGCAATAAAGCTAACAGAATCTTAGGCTTCATATCAAGAAGCATAAATAATAGAAGTCCTCAGGTTGTTCTTCAACTCTATATATCCTTGGTTAGACCTCATTTAGATTATGCTGCACAGTTTTGGTCACCGTATTACAGAATGGATATAAATGCTCTGGAAAACATACCAAGGAGGATGACAAAGTTGATCCCATGTATCAGAAATCTTCCCTATGAGGATAGACTAAGGGCCCTGAATCTGCACTCTCTAAAAAGGCGTAGAATCAGGGGCGATATGACTGAGGTGTATAAATGGAAGACAGGAATAAATAAAGTGGATGTAAATAATGTGCTGAAAATATCTAGCCTAGACAGGACTCCTAGCAATGGTTTTAAGTTGGAAAAATTCAGATTCAGGAAGGATATAGGAAAGCACTGGTTTGGTAATAGAGTTGTGGATGAGTGGAACAAACTCCCAAGTACAGTTATAGAGGCTAAAACGTTGTGTAGTTTTAAAAATAGGTTAGATAAATACATGAGTGGGTGTGGGTGGGTGTGAGTTGGACCTGATTAGCTTGTGCTATTAGGTCAGTTGCCATGTTCCTTCCTTAAGTGAATGTGACCTGACCTGACTAGGTTGGAGCATTGGCTTAAGCCGGTAGGAGACTTGGACCTGCCTCGCATGGGCCAATAGGCCTGCTGCAGTGTTCCTTCTTTCTTATGTTCTTATGACAGTATATGTACATTGTATTGTCAACAGTACCCTAAGGATTATCCGGTTAGATTAATCATGTACCAATTATTGGCAATGGGTTACCTTCCATTTTTGGTAATTTAAATTTGTTGTAAATTATCATTGCTATCTAACATTGCACAAATAACACACATATAGGATAAAGAAACTTATCATGACATTTTGATCTGTACCATTACCTTGTCACACACAAGTTCAAAGGTAGGGAGCCAGTATATATGAGAGTGGGTTGAGGAGGGCAGAGTTAGAAATAAAATGAACAGTGTTACTATTATAGGTAGTAGTAAGTAGAAATAGTGACACAAAGAGTCAGAAGGGAGCATAGCAAGGCATCAGCAGTAGTTGTAGTAGTAGTCATAAGACAAGAAAGAGGTGCACTGCAGGAGAGCTAATGGCCTATGAGGGTGGTACCAAAAACACAGGGTAAAAAATCTCAATAGGACAAAATACACCTGGGCACTAGAAACTAAAGGCAAAGAAAATATGAGAAAGGAGAATAGGTAAGGAGATAAAGATCAAGTCACGAATGCTCTGAAGTTTGGGGCATTTGATAATGTAACGAGAAAGGAAAGCATCAACAGAGACAAAGCCAATACTAAGATTCATATCAGGACAACTGTGTATAAGTGATGCTTCAACAAAACAGCATCAGTGAAGGTTACCCCCTCAAGGGAGATTCCTAGATACTGGTGAGGGGCTCTTGATCTAGGGAATTGGATCTGTGCTCGTTCCCTGAACTGAGCCTGAATGCCTTCCAAATCCTTCACCCCACTGGCAATAACCCCTATGAGTTTAGTGCTCCCCATAATAATGTGAAGGCTTGAAGGGTAAACAGGTAAGGCAAAGGACCAGTAATAGGATGATTGTGATCTCTAGCATGACAGAAAAAGAGCATTATTGGTGTCAGAAAATCTAACATCTTTTGTGCTCTAAATTTGTCAGAGTGTGGCCAGTTCTCCAAAGTACTGGAGAAGACAAGAGGAGCAGGAAAAGGAATAGACTCTGGAAGCATTAATAGCAGGGTAGGTACATATTAGATTAATATGAAGGGTGTTAGTTCGGCAGAAAGTAAGCTTGGTGTCTAAGGAATGAAGAGAGTTAGGATTTCTCCAGTCAAACCTAATTACCCCCACCCCCACTCCTCCCTTCCCATCCCACCTTTCCTACTTTTGGCCTTTGGGATACTCCCCTCTGAAATTCTAGCTCATAGGTTGGGGAAGGGTATGACTTGCAGGATACACACACAGTAGCAAGACTGACAGGCAGTACAAAGGCGATAGCAATACCAAGACCAGCTGCAGCTCCCAGACAGAGCTTCCCATATTACAAACACAGGTAATGAATGGCCTGTGACCTGGTCATAATGGGTTGTGGAGCAAAACAAATTCATTAGATAGACTAACTTGTATTTCTTTCACCAGATATAATTTGCCAGATAAATATAAGTATGTACACTTAAGTACACTATGTACAGAGATTGAATGGTAAGTGTACCACACAACAGTGACAGAATGACAAAAGGAAAAGACAGAGAGAGCACCATACTCAATCATCAGGTAGGCAAGACTGGCAAATGCTGACCACAAGTGAACCACATTGCCTCAGCATTTGGCGGGTTTGCCTGTGATTGGACAATGAACCAAGGTACTGATTTAACAATGGGTACCCTTATAATCATTAAACCCTTAGCACCTGGTTTGCTGGTTGGGAGGCAGCCTATGTGGGAGTGTGACATACACCGAATAAATTGTAATGTACTCTTTTCATGCCACACCAGCAGTGCAGATACAGCATGGAACCCGTGTACTGCTCTACCCTTCATGCTGGTAAACTGGCCATCCAGGATGCCAACCTCACCTGCACCGAGTCACCTTAGCAGACAAAAGAGAGGGTGGTCAGAAACCCACCATAATGCATACCTCCTTTGGCCACCACCTCCCGAGACCGACAGTCAGCCTCCAGAGATACACCTGTCACCTGAAGGACATTGTAAGCTGCTCTCCAGAACTCCAGAGGGGGACTGGGACATCCCCAGATAGTCCTGATTTAATGGCAAACTACACTATTACTACCAAGGATCTCAAAGGAATGACAATGACACCCTTTCCCAAACCTAGGAGCTAGAATGTCAGAGGGAAGTGCCCCAAAGGCCAAAAGCAGGAGAGGACCTAGAAGGGAGGGATGGGGAAAGGAGGAATGGGAAGGATGGGGTAGGAATAGGGGGTAATTAGGTTCGGTTAAAGAAGACTGAAAAGTTAAATTTCTCAGACCAAAGGCCTTTTCACTGCTATAAGGAGCCCCCCTTGAAGAGGTGGAGGTAGGGAAGTAACTAGAAATTCAACATCAGGAATAAATAATGGTCGAGGAGAAAGATACCAAGTGCAGACTGTATACCACTTGTTTAGGTAGAGACAGGCTGCAGTGTAATGCAGCAAAGTATGAAAAAAACTGTGTGTGTGGTATACAGGCATGTACAAGAAGTGCACTTTCATTACAAGTCCCATCATGAAAAGGATCAGACGAATGTAATAAGATACAGCTTGAGACAGGACAGATAACAACAGAGCCTAATTTAAGTTCTTGTAAACAGACACAAACAAGAAAACTGGGAGAGCAACACCTGAAGCTCACCTCAATGTCTATGGACTAGTACAGTTAGTAAAGTCTACATGCAGAGGTAGTGGATATTTTGCAAGGAGCAAAGGATTGGAATGCTGCGAAGGAGTTGTGTAAAAGGATGAGTAAAATGTGGAGGAGTAATGGGAGATGGATTGGTGTCCGTCATTGGTTTTGTCTCTTCGATATATTCGGAGATGGCTTCAAGCATTTTAGATGACAAGGAAGCTGCAGGCAGTATGATATCAGAGGTAGAAGATGTAGGGTAAATAATGACTGGGGAGACAATACAAGTTATCACTGAAGGCGGGATGAGAGGTTAGAGGTAACTTGGGAGGGGATAGGAAGAAGGAACTGTACAAGGGAATTATTATAATCATGGGGGAGCACTAAACCCATAGGATTATACAGTGCAAGTGGGGGGGAATGGGAGGCATTCAGGCTCAATTCAGGGAACTGGAGCACAGATCCAATTTCCTAGATCAAGAGCCCTTCACCAGCATCAAGGAACTTCCCTTGAGGGGCTGTACAAGGGAAGAGGATGAACCTCCACACTAATAACAGATACAAAGGTAAAGGTTTAAGCTCAGAGACAGGAAAAAGAAAAGGTTTGGGAATATGTGATTGAGGGGTTAAAGGAGATTTGAACTTTGGTGATGCTTTAGACTTTGGAGAAGTAGGAATGCGAGGTGATGGTGTAGTTGTGGGAGGTCATATAGATAATGAAGATGCAAGGACAGTAGATACCTCAGAGCCCAAGGCTGCAAGAGTTAAACACAGAGGTAACAATGGAAGTTGGGACTACAGAGGAGATTGTGGAAGAAGTCACCACCAAGGTTGGAGGCTGTCTAGTAACTATAGAATAAGAAAGCCATGGAAGTCTCCTTGGGAGGCATAAGAGAAACATTTTCTTTAAGAAAACCTGGCAATGGCAAAAAATAAGCCAGGCGAGCCTCATTACAATTAAGGCAAGAGGGATGTTGGTACAGGATATTTTGTTATGGTCAGCAACACCAGAGACCGGGCATTCTGCCGTGGACCTGCAATATTTCACTGGGTGGCCAAAGTACCAGCAATTTTTAAATTGTTGTGATGTAAAGATCAATTCCCATACTTGTAAGGTGTCCTGCAAAATAAACAGAGGATGTAAGTTCATGGCAGTCAAAAGTTAACTGAGCTATATTGCAGGGAAAGTCTCTCTTTCAGGGGGAAGGTAGTATATTAGTGTCCATTTTAAGAATTGGGTGGTCTTGGAGCTCAAGTTGCTCCAAAATGCCTACATCACAAGCCAGAAAATCATGTCAAACAATGGTATGTGGAAGAACTATGGTTCCACTGCAAGAATTGAGAAAGATGTGTTTATGAATCGTTATAGGAATATCGCCAGTGGAGGTAAGAATAGACATTGTCAGCCTTTCCAGTAATTTGTACTGTAACGAACATGAAATGAAATATTTTGGCCAACATAGCATAGGAGTGCCTTACTGATACTATGATCTGAAAACAGTCAGTGGGAGATGTCGGTTGTAGAGTGAAGAACTTGGTCTACTGTGTACCTTGAAACAGAATGTAAAGGAAGTGTCGTGCTGGTCATTTCTGGGAAAAGCAAGAGGTAACCGGGAGTGTGTCATCTGGTAATGGTCGTGGTCATTGAGGTGGGGGACAAGAAGTGATCCGTCTTGACATGATTAGGTGATCTGAAAATCTTTGCACTGTAGGGGTAGAAGTCGGTAGCATGGTCAAAGATGCACAGAAGACGGACGTATCAAAAGAGTCAAGCAGAACCTCGGTACGAGGTGGACAATAAAATGTTACCCGAAGAAGGTACCAGGTTGACAGAGAGGTCCAACAAATGATCTAAGATGAGGCAGGGACGTGAAGGGGTGCTGTAGGAGAAAGGAGTCCGGGAGGAGGAAATTAAGATAAGATAAGATAAGATTTCGTTCGGATTTTTAACCCCGGAGGGTTAGCCACCCAGGATAACCCAAGAAAGTCAGTGCGTCATCGAGGACAGTCTAACTTATTTCCATTGGGGTCCTTAATCTTGTCCCCCAGGATGCGACCCACACCAATCGACTAACACCCAGGTATCTATTTGCTGCTAGGTGTACAGGACGACAGGTGTAAGGAAACGTGTTGAAATGTTTCCACCCGCCGGGAATCGAACCCGGGCCCTCCGTGTGTGAAGCGAGAGCTTTAGCCACCAGGCCACCGGGCCACCTGCATGGATATGGGACTCCATGGGTATGTTTCCCCCATTAAAAAGGGGGTATGTGTTGGGATAGCTCCTAGGAGGAATGAAATGGATCATATATCCCCCTCCATGCCCAAAAGGACCCTCAGTGCAACCAGGGTAGTGCAGATGCAGTGTGGAACTCGTGCCCTACCCTACCATTCATGCTGGTAAACTGGCAATCCAGGATAGCAACCTCACATCCACCGAGCCACCTTGGTGGACAAGAGAGAGGGTGGTCGGAAGCCTGCTGCAAGGTATAGGATAATGCTTCAGTCTAATCAGGCAGTTTCTGGCAGTGCCATACTATTGCTGGTTCAGCACTAGATAGAGTAGGGGTGGTTTTCAGGAAGCATCGGCACTCTTTGTTGTATATTTAAGACTGATGAGATGAACTCCTCCTGGGCTCTGAATAACAGTGACAGCCTTAAACAACCCTGAAATACCCACTAACCCTTCTCAGAACCCAGAATCACTTTAGGACAACCACTCTTGGTCCAAACCTAGTGTCAGTATTCAGCCTAATTGTACTTCTGATGCTAGCTTTACCCTCACCTCAAACCTGGCATTTTCCACGATGCTGTGACAATTTTAGGATGGGCTATGTGCCAGACGGCAGAATGGTCCACTGCTGTCTCCCAAGTGAACCAGTCAAACTGATGATGATTCTGCATTGACAAGAAGCATACCTTGCTCTAAAAGACAACCCACCATCTGGAAACCTCTTCCACTACAAAAAACCTACAAACATTCATGGGAAAAAAATAGTCTTCCATCATGCAAGACACCTTTGTCTTCCTTTTAAAAATTGGGACGTGCATCATTAAAGTAAACGACGAACAGCCAAGATAAGAAGCTATTGCAACCCTGTGCTATTAGTTGCACTGCAATTCAGGTATGCTTAGACTCAATTCATGGGATCATTGTTATCCCACACACAACAATACAGACTTTCTAGTGTTTGCCCCAGAAATCTAAAAACACCAAGCTCTAACAACTTACAATCACTGATGTGGAAATGTGTGTTCTCAGCCCAATGGTGATATAACATTCAATTACCTTATACTTCTGACCTCAGTTTACACAGCAAGTGATAGATAAGCTGTGAGGGGGCTGGAGAGAGAGGGAGGGAGGGAGGGGAAGGGGAGAGAAGGGATGGAGGGAAGGAAGAGAGAGCTAGGGAGAAAGAGCTAGAGCAAGAGCTAGCATGCACGAGAGAGCATGCTAGAGAGTTAGGAAGCTAGAGAGAGCACTAGAGTCAGCTAGAGAGAACCAGAAAGAGTAAGAGAGAACTAGAGAGCAAGCTAGATGGCAAATAGGAAAGGGATATAATAAAGTGAGGTGCTGATGAAAGACAACTCTATTGGCATCGGTGAATAACTTATGTCAGAAAACGAATCCACTAGTGGAAGTAGTCATGATTAATAAGAGTTAGCAACAAAGGTGTCTAACATGACCTACTTCCACTAGTGGGCCTGGCTCACCTGTTATGTTATTTTCAAGCTGCTACACCTTCCAGGCTATGCTTTAGACTAAAAAACTGACCATCTTCTATCAAGGATAAGGGACTGATCACTTCAAATTACTTCTCCACTTTTACTGTCTACAGTAGCATATCGCCTGTTTATTCATCTGATGAAGCCTGCTGGGCAGACAAAATCTTTCGTAATTAAAGATGCCTATATGTTGCATGTCTTACCCATCAACTTGTCGGTATTGTTTATCATTTATGTGATACAAGCAGCTAAACAAACTTCTTGGCATTCTTACTACCATTGTGTGTGCAGTGTAGGAAAAAATACCCAAGTTAGCAGTTAAATATACACTTGATCCTGCTCCTATCCTTGCCTTTGTGGGTGAAATACAGATGCTCTCAGTGTAGCCAAAGCAATTATTATAATCAAAAGAAGCACTAAACCTACAAGGGTGATACAACACATTGGGGCAGGGGTATTGGAGGATTAGATAATAGCAAGGGTGGAGTGGATAACAAAGGGGGAGTGAGAAAGGGCTGTGAGGAGTGCTAGAGGGAATATCAAATTTTTTGTAGTAAATCAATTGTCTATGCAATTAGGGCTCACTGTTTTGGAAGACCCATATTTACCCATGTTTCTCCACTCCAGATCCAAGTGTGAGTCCGCCCCACTGACCTGTCTCGTAATGACGAACCATACCATGTCCCCATCATGTTCCAGAACCGGCATCTGCAATATTTGCTGACCCATGACAGCTGGACTTGTGGTATACATGTTGATAAGACATGTGCAACACGTGGGTAATCTCTGTGGAGATTTTTTGCCAACCAGTAGCTCTGTTAGTGTCAGGTAAAGACCCACAAGATATTGCTAATGTTTTAACACTGGAACTGGAGTCCTGCAGCAAATGGTTAGTAGACAACAAACTATCATTACACCTAGGGAAAACTGAAGCCATTCTCTTTGGCACGAAACATAAACTGAGAAGGGTAAATAATTTTAATGTTCAATGTAATGGGGAGCCCATCACTTTGGTTTCATCAGTAAAATATTTGGGAATCCCCTTTGACCCATGCATGTCAGGAGAATTGATAGGGAACAGTGTAGTAAAGAAAGCGAATGCCAGACTGAAGTTTCTGTATAGACAAGCACAGTGTCTACCTACTGAGGCTCGCAGGACCCTATGTCTAGCCCTTATACAATGCCATATGGATTACGCTTGCTCTTCTTGGTACTCTGCCTTGACAAAAAAACTGAAAGATAGACTGCAAATCACCCAGAACAAAATTGTAAGATTCATCCTGGGGCTGGGACCAAGAGAACATGTAGGCCAGGATGAATTACAGCAGTTGGATATGCTGAATGTTGAAGACAGAGTAAAACAACTGAAGCTAAATCATGTTTATAAAATTGCTCACAAACAATGTCCAGAATATCTTGCTGTCAATTTTGTCAAGGTTGGGAACCGCAGCAATCATAGTACTAGGGGGAGAGAGCACAACTTTGTAGTACCCACAGTCAGTGGCCAGGCTTCAAACACCTTTTATTGAACAGCAATAAAGGAATGGAACAGACTGCCTGCACATGTCAAAGCCAGTCATAGCATGAACCAGCTCAAGAAGAGTGCCAAAAAGTGTCTGATGAATGTAGCTACAGAAAGGGAGGGGAATGATTTTCTATTTTTTAGTTAACATACGTGTAAATTTTACCGTATTCCTAGTAATGACCCTCGTATTGTAGATAGTCTTAATGACCTTCGTGTAGTAGATAGTCTCTTTAGTATGATAATAAGATGTTATCTTCATTGTAGAATAATAAGAAAATATTATAACCTTTATATTATAATAATAAGGTAAAAGGACCCCAATGGAAATAAGTCACTCTGTCTGACTTTTTTCGGTTATCCTAGGTTCTCTACACATATGCTGCTATGTATGATAATTCTATGTAACTGTATTTGTGTATACCTGAATAAACTTTACTTACTTAATCATCTCAATATTGAGAATAATACTGAAGATAGTGGAAGATATGATGTAGCAGTTCAAAGCGATCAGTCCCTCATTAAGACTGAGGGACTGATACCCTCAAACTACTTCCTAAAGTCTTCATGTACAGTATTAGTATTGGATTGAAAGATACTGGATGGAGAAACATCTTTACAGTAAATGTAACACATGTTGCACGTCCCTTTTATTCATCTACTTATGTTTTGTTTATCATTAATACATAATAGATATACATGTTCATATGCTGCAATACGTACTTGCATCTCTCGGCAGTTTTTTCCTCTTACGCATTTTCAACTGGGTACAGTCCAAAGGTGTTTTGTCCTTACAGTAAAAAACTGCAGTAGTCATATCTTTTCATAAACCTTGGGGAAACAATATGTCTCCTTATAGAGCCTTACCTCTTACCTGTGCCATTTGTACAGTAAGAACACTTAGTCAATAAATTCCTCATTTGATACTCAGGGAGCTGACTTTGTCTTGTTGGTCTAAGAAAGAGTCCCTTTATCATCAACCTGCTAACTCAGATTTGATCCATACACTTGAAATGCCTTCTTGGAAAAACATTCAATTACTGCTCTTTCAGATCAGCAGACATCAATGTGGGGAAAAAGTGCAGCGGCCAAGTACACAGAGAGTGATGCGGACAGGTTGGAGTTGTGATCTGAGGTGGCCAAGTACACTGAGAGCGATGCGGACAAGTTGGAGTTGTGATCTGAGGCGGCCAAGTACACTGAGCAATGCGGACAGGTTGGAGTTGTGATCTGAGGCAGCCAAGTACACTGAGAGCAATGTGGACAGGTTGGAGTTGTGATCTGAGGTGGCCAAGTACACTGAGAGTGATGTGGACAGGTTGGAGTTGTGATCTGAGGTGGCCAAGTACACTGAGAGTGATGTGGACAGGTTGGAGTTGTGATCTGAGGTGGCCAAGTACACTGAGTGTGATGTGGACAGGTTGGAGTTGTGATCTAAGACGTGGAAGATGTTTCAACATGTAGTACCAAGTAATGCATTTTGGCTGTAACTTTCAAACAGGAGTACAAAATGTTTGGTAACAAACAATGCTCATTTGTGAGCAGCAAAGCTAGCAGAATGTCAGGTTCCATAGCTAGATACCTCGACCACAAACCACACATTTTTGGTGTCATTACCTTCAGAATGATTCTCTATCACATCAGAATATTTTAAAAAACAACAACATTCAGCACTTTTAATTTTAGGGGTTGCAACTGTGAAAGTGTTAAGATAGAAACAGTACTAATTTAGTAGAGGTAAATGTAACCCACATCTTTCATCCAGCTCCATCTCTTGACTCGTCAAATCAGCATGCTTCTGGCAAGACAGTGACTGAATGAATGATGGTGAATGTGTTTGCTTATTTGGGTACCCCTCCCCCCCAAGCAAGAGACAGCCATCAAGGTTTAAAAAATAAAATAAAAGTGTGGCAAGCCAACATAGGGTACCCATAAATGGAAAGTGCACAATGGGGAAAGAAAGGTTGCCACATAAAAAAAAAGTGTTAGTTTTAACTTAACGGCCATCTCTCACTGAGTAAAGGGTGATCCAAACAAGAAAGTAAATTTATCATTCACCTAATGACTGTCTTCAGGGGCATACTTTTTTTTTTTTCAACAAGTCGGCCGTCTCCCACTGAGGCAGGGTGACCCAAAAAGAAAGAAAATCCCCAAAAAGAAAATACAGTGGACCCCCGACTTACGATATTAATTCATTCCAGAAGTCTGTTCGGGTGCCCTTACCGAACGAATTTGTTCCCATAAGGAATATTGTAAATTAGATTAGTCCGTTTCAGACCCCAAAAATACACGTACAAAAGCACTTACAAAAACACACTTACATAATTGTTCAAGTTGGGAGCTGATCATAAGGCAGGGGTCCACTGTACTTTCATCATCATTCAACATTTTCACCTCACTCACACATAATCACTGTTTTTGCAGAGGTGCCCAAAATACAACAGTTTAGAAGTATATACGTATAAAAATACACAATATATCCCTCCAAACTGTCAATATCTCAAACCCCTCCTTTAGAGTGCAGGCACTGTACTTCCCATTTCCAGGACTCAAGTCCAGTTATATAAAATAACCGGTTTCCCTGAATCCCTTCACTAAATATTACCCTGCTCACACTCCAACAGCTCGTCAGGTCCCAAATACCATTTGTCTCCATTCACTCCTATCTAACACATTCACGCACGCTTGCTGGAAGTCCAAACCCCTCGCCCACACCACCACCTTTACCCCCTCCCTCCAACCTTTTCGAGGATGACCCCTACCCTGCCTTCCTTCCCCTACAGATTTATACGCTCTCCATGTCATTCTACTTTGATCCATTCTCTCTAAATGACCAAACCACTACAACAAACCCTCTTCAGCCCTCTGACTAATACTTTTATAAACTCCACACCTTCTACTAATTTCCACACTTCAAATTTTCTGCATAATATTTACACCACACATTGCCCTTAGACAGGACATCTCCACTGCCTTCTTGCTGCAGCATTTACTGTACAACCCAAGCTTCACACCCATATAAGAGTGTTGGTACTAGTATACTTTCATATATTCCCTTCTTTGCCTCCATAGATAACATTTTTTGCCTCCACATATACCTCAATTTACCACTCACCTTTTTTCCTTCATCAATTCTATGATTAACCTCATCCTTCACAAATACATCTGCTGACATGTCAACTCCCAAATATCTGAAAACATTCACTTCTTCCATACTCCTCCTCCCCAATTTGATATCCAATTTTTCTTTATCTAAATCATTTGATACCCTCATCACCTTACTCTTTTCTATGTTCACTTTCAACTTTCTACCTTTACACACACTCCCAAATTCGTCCAGTAACCTTTGCAATTTTTCTTTAGAATCTCCCATAAGCACAGTATCATCAGCAAAAAACAACTGTGTCACTTCCCATTTTGTATTTAATTCCCCATAATTTAATCCCACCCCTTTCCCTAACACCCTAGCATTTACTTCTTTTACAACCCCATCTATAAATATATGTAATATATTTATAGATGGGGTATGTGTAATGTCACCATGGTGACATTACACATCCCTGTCTAAGACCTACTTTTACCCGAAAATATTCTCCCTCTCTTCTACACACCCTAACCTGAGCCTCACTATCCTCATAGAAACTCTTTACAGCATTTAGTAACTTACCACCTATTCCATATACTTGCAACATCTGCCACATTAATTAATCATTAATCACATTATTAATCATGAGGAAGTGCTAAATTTGTATGTCATATAACAATAAAAGATTGTAAAATGTTTTTATACAATGAACTTAAAGCCACGATAGGTAGTCCTACTGGAATCTAATTCAATTGCACTTTACAGTGAGGCAGTCACCTGTTAATTATTTTTAGCACAAAAAGACATAAATCACTAACAAGTAGAAGATACCAAATTATGTGTGGAAGCACTAAGGCAAAACCATTAATGACTGGTGGAAACAAGGTCAGCAAACACCCATGTGGCACATTTTCACCTTGGAATATTATTATTATTATTATTATAATCAAAAAGAAGTGCTAAGCCACAAGGGCTATACAGCACTGCAGGGTAGGGAAGGAAGCGAGGGTATTGGATGGCAGAAGGGAGGAGGGATGATCAGCAGGTTACAGAAAACAGCGGGGCAGGGGATAGTACGGGGGTAGAGGGTAGCAAGAGATTGAAGTAGAAAGGGCTGAAGGTATCAGAATTTGTGAAGTAAGTCAGTTGTTGTCAAAAAGTCAATGAGAGAGTCCAGATGAAAGGTGGGTCCATCAGCGAGAAGGGAAGGTAAAGAGAGAGTAGCGGAGCGAAGACGACGACAGAGGTAAATTCTGCGTGCTCGTTGATAAAGTGGGCAGTCCAACAGAATGTGGCTGACTGATAATGGAGCTTGGCAATTCTCACAGAGAGGAGCAGGACGCCTCTCCATGAGATATCCATGAGTAAGACGAGTATGGCCAATGCGAAGACGGGAGAGAGTAGTCTCCCTACCTCGACACTGGTGATAAGAAGACTGCCAGTAACCTATACTCGGTTTAATAGATTGAAGTTTGTTGCCGAGCATAGTAGACCAACGTTGTTGCCAACGGGTGTGAAGGTGGGAAGATATTGCAGCAAAATAGTCCGTAAATGGAAAACCTCTAAAAGAAACTGGTAGGTCATGTACTGCTGACCGCGCAGCAGTGTCTGCCTGTTCATTGCCCTGTACGTCAACATGACCAGGGACCCAACAAAAAACAATATCTTTATGCTTGGTAAAGATGCGGCGTAGCCAAAGTTGGATACGGAGGACTAAGGGGTGAGGTGTATCAAATTTTTGTATAGCCTGTAAAGCACTAAGGGAGTCTGAGACAACCACAAATGATGACACAGGCATAGATGCAATACGGATAAGTGCTGTAAGGATGGCATACAATTCAGCAGTAAAAATACTAGCCGAAGATAGTAAATGCCCTTGTACGACGCTGTCCGGAAACACTGCTGCGAATCCTACGCCATCAGAAGACTTAGAGCCATCTGTGTACACGGCAATGGCATGAGAATGAGAGTGAAAGTGGTCAAGAAAAAGAGAGCGGGAAGTGACCGTAGACAGTTGGGCTTTCGAGCAAGGGAGGGAGAAAGAACAGACTCGAACAGCTGGAATTTCCCAGGGGGGTAGGGAAAAGTGAGATGCTACATGTACATAGAAAGGTGGTAGTTGAAGAGAAGACAAGAGCGAATGAAGGCAAAGAGAGAAGGGACGGAGTAAACAGGGGCGGCAAACAAATAAAGAATGTCTACTAATATCAGTGACCATTCTATAAATGGAAGGATTGCAGAGATCATGAGAGCGTACATAGTAGCGCAGGCAATGGGCATCACGGCGATCGGATAAGGATGGAACGTTCGCTTCTGTATAGAGGCTCTCGACAGGGGAAGAGCGAAAAGCACCAAGGCATAAACGTAATCCTTGGTGATGAATGGGGTTAAGGCTAGAGAGAGTAGCAGGAGATGCCGCTGAATAGATCTGGTCACCATAATCAAGTTTCGATAAAATAAGGGTAGAATGTAGGCGGAGGAGGGTTCGACGATCAGCTCCCCATGAAAGATGAGCAAGGGTTTTAAGAAGGTTCAGCCGGCTGTGACAAGTTGCCTTCAGAGAGGTAATGTGAGGTTTCCAGGATAACCTACGATCAAAGAGGAGGCCCAGAAACTTGACTGTATCACGTTCAGGGATACGGGAGCCATAGAGGTACAAAGGATGATCGGAGATGACAGAGCGTCTAGTGAAAGTAATTTGGTGGGTTTTAGTGCTGGAAAATTTAAACCCACATGTGGTGGCCCAATTGGAAACACGGTCGACTGCATGTTGGAGAGAAACTGTAATGAGGTGACAGTCAGCGCCTGCACAGGCAATAGCGAAGTCATCAACATAGAGTGATGACCAAATATTTGATGGAAGACTAGAGGCTAAATCATTAATAGCAAGGAGAAAAAGTGTTGTGCTCAGAACACATCCCTGGGGGACACCTTCAGCTTGGATAAAGTCCGGGGAGAGCACATTATTAACCCGAACACGGAAATGCCTGTCAGTTAAAAAGTTCTTAAGGAAGGATGGTAGATTGCCTCGAAGGCCTAAGGAGTGGGCTTGGGCTAAAATATTATACCTCCAAGTTGTGTCATATGCCTTCTCAAGGTCAAAAAATATGGCAATAACTGAGTGGTTATTCGCAAAGGCATTACGAACATACGTATCCAAGCGTAGTAAGGGGTCTATGGTAGAACGTCCCTTATGAAAACCATATTGACGAGTGGAGAGACTGTTGTGTGTCTCTAAATACCACACTAAACGTCTATTTACTAGGCGTTCCATTACTTTGCAAACTGCACTGGTAAGAGCAATGGGACGATAGTGGGAGGTTTCATGTCCTGTAGTGCCTGGTTTGCGGAAAGGGAGAACAATGGCGGATTTCCACAGCTGTGGAAGAACTCCTTGTGACCAAATAAGATTGTAAAGGCGTAATAGGACTGCAAGGGCTGACTGATGTAAATGTTGTAGCATACGAATATGAATGTCGTCGGGCCCAGCTGCCTATGATCGGCAAGCTGAGAGTGTTGCCTCCAGTTCTTGAAGTGTAAAAGGCACATTATACTGTTCTTCTCTGAGAGAAGAAAAGTCCAAGGGTGCTAACTCTCTGGCAGACTTTGAGGAAAGAAATGAGGGGCATAGATGGAGTCCCTGAGAAATACGGACCAGATGACTGCCAATTTCATTGGCAACATCTAGTGGGTTTGCTATATCAACACCGGCAACCCGCAGAACAGGAGCCGGGTCAGGAGAATATTTACCACTCAGTTTTCGTACTTTTTTCCAGACTGCACTCATAGAGGAAGCAGAGGTGATGGTGGAGACATAATCTCGCCAGGAAGTGCTTTTAGCGTCACGGATGACACGGCAAGCGATCGCACGGTTCTTTTTAAAATCAAGGAGTCTCTCTGTGGTTCTATTGTACCGGTACCTGCCCCATGCAGCGCGTTTCAAACGTACTGCACGAGCACAAGCAGGAGACCACCAAGGCACGCATTTCTGAGAATGCCTGCCCGAAGTTTGGGGTATAGAATGAGAAGCTGCGATTAAAACGGAGGACGAGAAGAGGTGTAAAAGCTCATCGATGGAGGACGAAGAAGGAACCTCTCTAAAAACAGTTAGGTGTGAGTAAAGGTTCCAATTTGCCCGATCAAATTGCCAGCGTGGGATGCGAAGAGGTGGTGAATATGAAGGGGAAGTAAGAATGATTGGGAAATGATTGCTGTCATGTAAGTCCGGGAGAACAGACCAAGTCAAGTCTAATGCGGTGGAGGAAGAGCAGACTGAGAGATTGATGCAAAAGAGAGTATGAGTCCGAGGATCAAAATGGGTGTGAGTACCTGTATTTAAAACATGGAGGGGGTGGGTGGCAAGAAAAGCTTCTAACTGAATTCCACGGGAATCACAGTGAGACCCCCCCCCCCAGAGGAAATGGTGGGCATTAAAATCACCAAGTAACAGAATCGGTGGCGGTAATGACGAAACAAGAAAGGCAATATCTGGAATAGATAATGCCCGAGAAGGAGAGAGATATAAAGAACAGAGCGTATACCACCTATGTAAGTGGATACGGGCTGCTGTGTAATGTAGCGAAGTATGAACAAATAGCTGATGGTACGGAATATCAGTGCGTAGAAGAAGGGCACTTTCATTAAAGGTCCCATTAGGAAAAGGATCTGAAGAATACAATAAATTATAGCCTGGGATGGGAGAGATAACAGCAGAGTGTAATTTTGGTTCCTGTAAGCAAACACCAACAGGGGCAAACTGGGAGAGTAACATCTGAAGCTCACCCCGATTACCCCTGAGGCTGCGTATATTCCACTGTAAAAAGGCCATGATTGGCAATGATAAAGATACTTGAAATCCGCAGGTAAGGGTTCCTATGGACTAGAGGGGTTAGAAAAGTCCACATGCGGAGGCAGTGGAAAACGTTCAAGCAGCGAAGGAACGGTGCGCTGTGAAGAAAAGAGTTGCGCAGATGGAGGAGAGGAGAGAGAAGGAACAGAGGGTGGATCAGTGTCCATTGATGGTTTGGTCTCTGCAATATATTCAGAGATTGCTTCAAGTGTTTCGGAATTCAGAGACGTCGTATGGGAGACAATATTGGAAATGGTAGGGGGAGGATGAGTAAAGATTGGAACTGTATTGGACTGTACCAAGGTAGGGGGGGGGGGCGAAAGGGTGGAGGGAACTGGAGAAGCGTGAAAGGGGACAGAAGAGGCAGAAACCTGGGAGGTGGCAGAAGAGGAAGAAACCTGGGAGGGAACAGGGGAGGAAGGTACAGTACGAGGAGGAGGGTGAACCTCTACACTTGTAACAGAGCCAGTGAGAGGGGGAGAACCAGGGACAGAGACAGGGAGGGTAAAATGAGGAGGTGAAAGATGGGTAGGAGGTGTTAATGGACCTTTTTTTGACTTTTGAGTAGTAGAGGGACGATTGGGAGGAGGTGTCATACGAGATCTCGTCGTTACTGAGGCTTGTGAGAGAACTCGAAGAAGCGAGATCAGACTGAGGCGTTGAAGTAGGGACGTCTGAGCTGACGACAGCAAAAGGATTAGATACAGGAGTGACTATGGGAGAGGTAACCACAGAGGTGGGTGTAGAAGATGGGATACCAGAAGTGGGGGGACGTTTTGAAACACGGGAATAAGAAACACGTGGGAGTCTCCCTTGGAGGCGGAGATGAGAAACTGCCATGGCATAAGGGAGACCTTCTGTCTCTTTGAGGTAACGGATTTCCCGCTCGTTTAAATAGACTTGACAATGGCGAGAGTACGAAGGGTGAGCCTCATGACAGTTAAGGCAAGAGGGAGATCGATTGCAAGACGTATGAGAATGGTCATCGGCACCACAGACTGGGCATTCGGCGATAGATCTGCAATATTTCACTGGATGGCCAAATCGCCAGCAATTTCTACACTGTTGCGGTGTAGGGATCACCTTTCGGACTTGTAACCGATGTCCTGCTATATAAACTGAGGATGGGAGTTCTCGGCTGTCAAAAGTTAAATGAGCCACATTGCTAGGGTATCGTCTCCGCCCGCGGGCAGGAAGAACGTAAGTGTCTACCTTGAGGATTGGGAGATCTTGGAGTTCCAGCTGTTCAAGAATGTCAGTGCCACATGTCTGGAAATTCTGTTGAACTATGGTATGGGGCAGAATGACGGTACCACTACAAGAATTGAGGGAACGATGTTTTTCAAGAGTGACAGGAACAGTATCGATATGGGAAAGACGAGAGAGCTCATGAGCCTAGGTAGCATTCTGTACGGTGATGATGCACGTACCGCTCTTAAGAGCATGAAAAGAAATATCTTTACCAACATGGCGATGGAGTGCCTTGCCAATACTGTGGTCAGAAAGATAGGCAGTAGAGGAAGTCGGTCGTAAAGTGAAGAATTTAGTCCATTGTTCAGTCTGAAACTGAGCGTGGAAAGGTAGTGAAGGACGTGTCGATCGTTTCTGAGAAGAACGAGAAGGTGGAGAATTATCATCAGCAGGTAATTGTCGTTGGCGTTTAGGCGTGGGACCAGAGTTGGTCCAACGTGGCGGGTCGGCGATTTGAAAATTGCCGCACCGTAGAGGGAGAGGCCGGAAGCATAGTCAGAGGAGAGCAAAGGTCCGATAAATCGAAGGAGTCAGTCGCGGCCTCAGTACCTGAAGCGGGTGAGGAAACAGCACCGGCAAGAGGTACAGAGGCATGAGGAGTGTCTGAAGAGTGGTCCAAAGACGAGGCGGGGTCAGAACGGGGTGCGGTATCAAGAAGGGGCCCAGGGGTAGGAGGTTCATGGACTAGGGCTGCCATGGTTAGGTTACTTCTTTCTTTTTGTTTTTAAGAAAAAAAAGAAAGAAAAGAAAAGAAAAATAAAAAAAAGAATAAAAAAAAAAGGGGGACCGGGGAGGGATAGTTCCTAGGAGGAATGAAAGGGCCAGAAATCTCCCTCCGCGCCCAAGAGGACCTCAGCACCGCAAGTAGCGCAGATGCAGCATGGAACCCGTGCCATACCCTACCCATCATGCACTAGCATGATGGGTAGGGTATGGCACGGGTTCCAATCCGGGATAGCAACCTCACATCTGCCGAGCTACCTCGGTGGACAAAAGAGAGGGCGGCCGGATATCCGCCACAAAGCATACCTCCTTCGGCCACCACCCCCGGAATCCGAAAGGTGGCTTCCAGAGATACACCCGTCGCCCGAAAGACACCCAAAGCTACTCCGGGATACTGGAGTGGGATCAGGACATCCCCAGGTGATCCAGATTCCACGGCAAACTACGCCACCGCCAAGAACCTCAACGGAATGGGATGGACCCCGGTATCCTTTCCCCTACCTAGGAACTAGCGCGCCTGTGGGAGAAATCCCAAAGGCCGAAAAGAGGATGGGCAAAAGGGAGGGGAGGGGAGGAGGAGGAGGAAAGGAAAAAGGGGAGGATGGGATAGGGGAGGGGAGATTGGGGGGTAATTAGGTTCGGTTTGAGGAAGAAGACCGACAGGTCTAATTCCTCAGACCAATCACCTTGGAATAAAATTGAAGGGGAGGCAGTTATAAAGTCACACATACATGTATTTGTTACCAAGACCTCGGGGAAAAGCAGCAGCAGGTAGTGACAAGCCAAACAATTCACCTTGGGACAAGATACAATGCTTCTAGGTGGCATTATATGCTATTACTTAGTTGAAAAGAAAAGACCGCTTTTACAGACTGATGCTCATCAAGGACATCCCAAATGAACCTATACAAAATCAAGGAGTAAAGTATCTGTAGTAGTGATTTTTACTGTATCCAAACTAATGGGATAGCTACACAGGTCTGTTTCAACTTAATGACCATGGAATTCGTCCTCTTGTGAGAGTACAATGGACCCCCCACATTACGATATTAATCCGTTCCTGAAAGCTCATCGAATGCTGAAATTATCGTAAGGTGAATTAATTTTCCCCATAAGAAATAATGGAAATCAAATTAATCCGTTCCTGACACCCCAAAGTATGAAAAAAAATTTTTTTACCACATGAAATATTAATTTTAATACACACAAACTGACACTTACCTTTATTGAAGATCTGGTGATGATTGATGGGATGGGAGGGGAGAGTGCGGAAGTTGTTAATGTTTAGAAGGGGAATCCCCTTCCATTGGGACTTTAGGTAGCACATCCTTTTCCGGGGTTACTTCCCTTCTTCTTTTAATGCCACTAGGACCAGCTTGAGAGTCACTGGACCTCTGTTGCACAACAGATCTGTCCATAGAGGCCTGTACCTCCTGTTCCTTTATGATTTGTCTAAAGTGGTTCACAACATTGTCATTGTAATAGTCACCAGCACGGCTTGCAATAGCTGTGTGAGGGTGATTTTCATCCATGAAGGTTTGCACTTCAAGCCACTTCACACACATTTCCTTAATCTTTGAAGTAGGCAACTTCTTCAATTTCTCTCTCCCCTCCTCCGAAGCAGTTTCCTCAGGTCTGGCCTCTTGCTGTTGAAGATGATCTTGCATCTCATCAGTGGTTAGTTCTTCATTGTCCTCCTCCACCAACTCTTCCACATCCTCCCCACTAACCTCCAACCCCAAGGACTTCCCCAATGCCACAATTGATTCCACAACTGGCATACGCTTCTCAGGGTTAGCCTCAAATCCTTCAAAATCCCTTTTGTCTACACATTCTGGCCACAGTTTCTTCCAAGCAGAGTTCAAGGTCCTCTTAGTCACTCCCTCCCAAGCCTTACCTATAAGGTTTACACAACTGAGGATACTAAAATGATCTTTCCAAAACTCTCTTAGAGTCAATCGAGTGTCTGAGGTCACTACAAAGCACTTTTAAAACATAGCTTTTGTGTAGAGTTTTTTGAAGTTTGAAATGACCTGCTGGTCCATGGGCTGCAGGAGAGGAGTGGTATTAGGAGGCAAAAACTTGATCTTAATGAAGCTCATGTCCCCAGAAAGTCGCTCTGCCAAGTCTGAAGGATGACCAGGAGCATTGTCTAATACCAGGAGGCACTTAAGGTCCAATTTATTTTCCAGGAGGTAATTTTTCACAGTGGGGGCAAATGCATGGTGTAACCAGTCATAGAAAAGGTCTCTAGTGACCTATGCCTTACTATTTGCCCTCCACATCACACAAATTAGACTTGAGGACATTGTTTTGCCTGAACACACTGGGAGTTTCAGAGTGATACACCAATAAAGGCTTCACTTTGCAATCACCACTAGCATTAGCACACATCAAGAGGGTAAGCCTGTCTTTCATAAGCTTATGTCCTGGGAGTGCCTTTTCTTCCTGAGTAATGTAGGTCCTGTTTGGCATTTTCTTCCAAAACAGGCCTGTTTCGTCGCAATTAAACACTTGTTCAGGTTTCAATTCTTCACTGTCTATGTAATCCTTGAATTCCTTCACATATTTTTCAGCTGCTTTGTGGTCCAAACTGGCAGCCTCACTGTGCCTTATCACACTATGTATGCCACTACAATTCTTAAATCTCTCAAACCAACCTTTGCTGGCCTTAAATTCACTCACATCACCACTACAGTGGACCCCCGCATAGCGAACTTAATCCGTGCAAGAGGGCTGGTCGTTATGCGAAATGTTCGCTATGCGAATTAATTTTCCCCATAAGAAATAATGGAAATAAAATTAATCCGTGCAAGACACCCAAAAGTATGAAAAAAAAAATTTTTTACCACAAAAAAATGTTAATTTTAGTACACACAAACTGAAAAAGGCATGCACAATTACATGACACTTACTTTTATTGAAGATCTGGTGATGATTGATGGGATGGGAGGAGGGGAGAGAGAGTGTTAGTGTTTAGAAGGGGAATCCCCTTCCATTAACACTTGAGGAGGCAAGTCCTTTTCCGGGGTTACTTCCCTTCTTCTTTTAATGCCACTAGGACCAGCTTCAGAGTCACTGGACTTCTTTCTGTCCATAGAGCTCTGTACCTCCCGTTCCTTTACGATTTGTCTAAAATGGGCCATAACATTGTCATTGAAATAGTCACCAGCACGCCTTGCAACAGCTGTGTCAGGGTGATTTTCATCCATAAAGGTTTGCAGTTCAACCCACTGTGCACACATTTCCTTAATTTTTGAAGGTGGCACAATGGATTCCACAACTGGCATAGGCTTCTCAGGGTTAGCCCCAAACCCTTCAAAATCTTTCTTAATTTCCATACTAATTCTCACCCTTTTTACCACAGGGTTGGCACTAGAAGCTTTCTTGGGGCCCATGGTCACTTATTTTCAACAAACAGAACCGAAAACACTGTAATAATACGAAATATTCCGAGTGTATGCTTGAATGTTACCGCGGAGGCTAGCTGGTAAACAATGGGACAGGTGGCACATGTGAGGCTGGCTGAGGCCGCACATTGGACGCGTCTCGGACGAAGTTCGCTGAGCGGGTTTTTGTCTACTATGCGGGGCAAAATTTTAGCGATCAAAGCGTTCGCTATGCGGAATGTTCGCTATGCAAGGCGTTCGCTATGCGGGGGTCCACTGTAGTTGCAGGCATTTTTCTAATTAAATCCTCATGCAACTTCCTAACCTTTTCACATATGATCGCTTGAGAGATGCTATCTCCTGCTATCTGTTTTTCATTTATCCACACCAATAACAGTCTCTCAACATCTTCGAGTACTTGCAATCTCTTATTCAAAAACAAAGTTGCACCTTTTGCAAGAACAGCTTCCTTGATTGCCGTTTTCTTGGCCACAATAGTAGCAATGGTTGATTGGGGTTTGGTATGCAACCTGGCCAGCTCCGAGAAACGCAATCCACTTTCGTACTTAGCAATTATCTCTTTCTTCATTTCCATAGTAATTTTCACCTTTTTTATCGCACGGTTGGCACTAGAAGCTTTCTTGGGGCCCATGGTGACTTATTTTGCAGGTATAATCACTAAAAACGCTGTGATAATGTGAAATGTTCCGATTGTATGTGTGGATGCGACCGCACTGGCTGGCTTGTAAACACTGGCACCCACGGGGCAGCTGAGGCGCGCTCAGGCCACATGTGGACGCGTCTTGGACGAATCGCGAGGCGAGTTTTTTAGCGTGAAGTGAGGCAAAATTTTTGCGTTAAAATGTATCGTATGGTGGATTTAACGTAAGGTGATGCCATCGTATGGTGGGGGTCCACTGTACATATACAGCATGTACATTTGTATATGTACATTATTATATTGATGGAGAAGTGCTAAATTCATGCAAGTCACACACCAGCTGGTACACTTGGAATGGGAGAATCAGGCCTTATCCAGCCATGTTTGTACACAATGTATATAGTCCAATTTTACAAAGATCATATAATGATACAGGTTTCAAGCAAAACTCCCATTATATAACTAGATGTATTTCAATGAATCTGGTATCCAAAAGAAGTATCCCACATATCCCATAATCTCAAACCCCCTGTACCTCAATATCCTCAAGAGGCCAAGGAGCTGCAGCTCAACTCCCTTAAATGACCTAGGTGCTATAACTCAACCTTCGTCACCCCCATACATTGTATCCCTTTCCTGTCAGTATTCAGTCTCTAGTGACATCCATTCCTTTACCTCCCTTTATATTTACCCTGCATTTTCCTTTTTCCTCCTTCCTTGGGAAGCTCCAATAATTCATGGTTGCTCCTATACAATTTCATTCACAAAAGCTCACTTGCCTACTCCTGCCTTATGGTCTCTTTTCTTGAACACTTGCAGTCTCATTCTCATGCTATAGTTAGGTTCACAGACTGAGACTGTTCCAAGGCTCTCGATGGCATCAGGAATACAGCCATTTTTCCGGAAAGAATAATCCAAAGACTAGAGTCAGCCAGATTTTAAACAGCAGAGCTATATGCCATTCTCACTGCTATCATACACAGTGTGACTATGTCCACTTCATCATTCACAGCTATTTTGCACTTCCAAAGTGCATTGCAAGCTATCCAAAAAATTTGACTCCTTTTTTTTCTCAACATCTATTGTCCACACCTTAGGTTATGTAACATTTCTAGTAAACATAAAGAAAGCTTTTTTGCTAGATCCTTAAACAAGCAGACGTTCAGGGCAATGGACAAGCAAACTCGGCCACTAGTTCAGCTATTCGTGACCTCCCAATTTCTCACAGGGGTATTCCTTTCTCTGGACTATTTTTCAATGCTCACTAAACATGTCCACAACCACTGGCAACAACATCAATCCAAGTTAGACCACAACAAACTGCTTTCTGTCAAACCACAATTATCATTCTAATTATCATCTTCCTACCGCTGACACGTTTAGGAAGCTGCACTCTAACACTCACAAATACTACATGTAAAAACAAACAAAAGTACTCTGTAGGGACTGTTAGGCAGCACTGTCAGTCCAGCATATCTTAATAGATTGTCTTGTCTATTAGTAGGCATGCAAGACTCATATCTTGCATGTCCACTGATAGACAGGACATACGTACACAATGACCTCCTCGCTGACAGTCATACCGTTGATGCAACTCTCTCTCTGGCATTTTTTAATGGCTAAGGAATTGCAGCTAAAAATCTCTCAAGGAGTTTAGTAGTTATAACCCCCCCCCCCAAGAGGCCCAGGAGTTGAGGCTCAATATCCTTGGAATACCCAGGTGTTTTAGCTTAACACTCAGGAAGCCTACCAGCTGTAGTGTGATCCACTCAAGAATACAATACAATTTTAATTTCTTTAAGTGGTACAAATAAAGTAGTTGACAAGTAATAAAACACTTGTAGGCACAAAAGCCACTAATCATGCTATAATTCAACATCTTATGAGACCCAGAAGCTGGGTAGTGAATCTTGAAAGTCATTCTTCTTTAATCCCTCCCCTACCCATATCCCAATAAGTTACTAGTAGTTCTCACAGGTACCTTGTGTATGTGTTTCAGCACCCAACCATCCTGTCTGCCTCGCCACTGCACCAGTCATTTGTACCATGATCGATAAGCTACTGGGTTAAGCCCTGGTAATCTCTCTACCACTCAAATCCTTCCTCTCGCCAACCTATTCTTCCCCTATCACTTCTCCACTCACCCCACAAGGGTGTTATTTATACTCTCTATGGAGATGGAACTCAATTCAGTCAAACACCTGCTGTCCCTATTCACTCAGCAGTAAGTAGGTACCAGTGTGTTAGTTGACTGGTGTGGGTCGTACCCTGGAGGACAAAATTGCAGAACCACAATGGAAATAAGACAGATTCCTTGATGACGCACTGACTTTATTGGGTTACCCTGGGTGGCTAACCCTCCCCTGGGTTAAAATTCCGAACAAATCTCATATTTATATCACTCCATGAAACTAGGTTTGATTTTTCTGCAAAGTTTTATAAATTTCTTTTTGTTAACACATTGGCTGTTTCCCACCAAGGCAGGATGGCCTGAAAAAGAAAAACTTTCATCATTCACTCCATCACTGTCTTGCCAGAGGTGTGCTTACACTACAGTTATAAAACTTCAACATTAACCCTTTCAGGGCCCATGCCGTAGATCTATGGCTTTATGTTGAGGGTCCAAACCATAGATCTATGCCATGAACTCAGCTCACTCTGATAAGCTGTGAGCAGTAAATTTGGGCCTAGATATGAGAGAATACATCTATGTGGTATGTGTGCACCACATAAAACAAATCCTGCGGCACACAGTGCATAATGAGAAAAAACTAGAGACTGTAATTTTCGATTAAAACAGTGACTTTGCAGTGTTTTTTCGTATGTTTTTTTTATAGTTGTATTTGCGATTTATTGGTCTCATTTGATAGAATGGAAGTTATATTACAGAAATAGAGATGATTTTGATTGGTTTTAGTACTGAAAATGGCTTGAAACTGAGCTCAAAGTAGCGAAAATGTTAAATTTTTGCCGATGTTCAAGAGTAAACAAATGACCTCACACGTCTAATACACACCAGCTGGTGGATCTGATATACGTTCACAAATGTGGTGATATTATTTATACAATTATTACAATATTGCATAACAGTAAATCTATTTTTCGGTTTGAATAAAAATTCATTATGTGAATTAAAAATCAAAATGGAATTCATTTGTAAAGCCTGAAAACATAACTAATGAACAGAGGAAATGTTAGTTTAGTGCCAGGAATGCCTGCATTGTTTATTCTGGACCCTATTTTGAAATTGGAATATTTTCAACTTTGCATTAAATTGGCCAAATTTCCAATCGCTTTATTTTGTAGTTGAAACAGTTGACTTGGTGATTTCTTGTGCTCAAACGATAGAACAGAAGTATTACTAGTGAAATAGCTAAGAATTTGGTCGACTGGAATAATGTAATTGGCCTAAAGTGGAAGTCAAAGTCAGCAAAATCGTTGATGTGTAAATATCGCTGACACATCAAAATTCATGAGAGCATAATTTCGTCAATTTTCCATCAAATTTCGTACTTTTTGTTTTATCTTCAGAAAAAGATTCTCTACCATTTCATAAGAAAAAATAACAAAATTATTTTCTGAAAATTCTTGGACCCTGGTGCACACTTTGAAATTTGGCCTCTGGACCCTGAAAGGGTTAACATTTAGAGTGCAGGAATTGTACTTCCCATCTCCAGGACTCAAGTCTGGCCCTCCGGTTTCCCTGTATCCCTTCATAAATGTTATCTTGCTCACACTCCAACAGCACATCAAGTCCTAAATACCATTTGTCTCGACTAGCTCTTACCTAACACACTCATGCATGCTTGCTGGAAGTCCAAGCCCCTCGCACACAAAACCTTTATCTTTCCCTCCAACCTTTCCTAGGCCAACCCCTACCCCCGCCTTCCCTCCACTATGGATTTATACACTCTCGAAGTATTCTATTTCATTTCCTCCTCTCTACATGTCCAAACCACCTCAATAACCCCTCCTCAGCCCTCTGGATAATAGTTTTGGTAATCCCATACCTCCTCCTAATCTCCAAACTACGGATTTCCTGCATTATATTCACACCACACATTGCCCTCAGACATGACATTTCAACTGCCTCCAGCCTTCTCCTTGTTGCAACATTCACCACCCATGCCACACTCATATAAGAGCATTGATATAACTATACTCTCATACACTCCTCTCTTTGCTTCCATGGATAAAGTTCTTTGTCTCCAGACTTCTCAGTGCACCACTCGCCTTTTTGCCCTCGTGAATTCTATGATTCACCTCATCTTTCACAGACCCATCTGCTGACATGTTGACTTCCAAATATCTGAATACATTCACCTCCTCCATACTCTCTCCCTCCAATCTGATATCCAATCTTTTGTTACCTAATTTTTTTTATCCTCATCACCTTACTCTTTCCTATATTCACTTTTAATTTCCTTTTTTTACATATCCTGCCAAACTCATTCACCAACCATTGCAACTTCTCTTCAGAATCTCCCAAAAGCACAGTGTCATCAGCAAAGAGCAGCTGTGACAACTCCCAATTTGTGCTACATTCTTTATCTTTTAACCCCACACCTCTTGCCAACACCTTGTCTAAAGTCTACTTTTACTGGGAACTAATCTCTCTCTCTCCTACATACTCTAACCTGAGCCTCATTATCATTGTAATAACTCTTCACTGCTTTCAATAACCTACCTCCTATTACATACATTTGCAACATCTGCCACACTGACCCACTATCCACCCTATCATACATCTTTTCCAAATCCATAAATGCCACAAACACCTCTTTACCCTTATCTAAATACTGTTCACCTACATGTTTCACTGTAAACACTTGTCAACACACCCCCTACCCTTCCTAAAGCCTCCTTGCTCATTTGCTATTCTGCTCACGGTCTCACTCTTAATTCTTTCAATAATAACTACCATACACTTTACCAGATATACTCAACAGACTTATTCCCCTATAATTTTTACACTCTCTTTTGTCCCCTTTGCCTTTTTACTAAGTAATTGTGTATGCTCTTTGCCAATCTCTGGGTACCTTACCTTCTTCCATACATTTATTAAATAAAAGCACTAACCACTCCAAAACTATATCCCCACCTGCTTTTAACATTTCTATCTTATCCCATCAATCCCAGCTGCTTTACCCCTTTTCATTCTACCCACTGCCTAATGCACTTCATCCACACTCACAACTGGTTCTTTCTTACTCCTACAAAATGATATTCCTCCTTTCCCTATACACGAAATCACAGTTTCCTTATCTTCATTAACATTTAACAATTCCTCAAAATACTCCCTCCATCTTCCCGATACCTCTAACTCTCCATTTAACCCTTTGAGGGTTTCGGCCGTACTAGTACGGCTTACGACCCAGGGTTTTTGACGTACTAGTACACCTAAATTCTAGTGCCCTCAAATCTAATGGGAGAAAGCTGGTAGGCCTACATATGAAAGAATGGGTCTATGTGGTCAGTGTGCACAGTATAAAAAAAATTCTGCAGCACACAGTGCATAATGAGAAAAAAAAAAACTTTGACCGTTTTTTTGGAATAAAACAGTGACTTTGCACTGTATTTTCGTATGGTATTTATTGTTGTATTCTAGTTTTCTTGGTCTCATTTTATAGAATGGAAGACATATTACAGAAATTGAGATGATTTTGACTGGTTTTGCATTGAAAAGTACCTTGAAATTGAGCTCAAACTAGCAGAAATGTTCGATTTTTATCAAAGTTCAAAAGTAAACAAATCATGTCAAGCGTCCAATACACGTCAACTGGTGAGTCTAATGCTCTTTCGCAAGTACGCCAATATTATTTATACCATTTTTTACACTAATGCAGTAGTCTGCATAACAGTAAATCTTCTATTTTTTGTGAGAATAAAAATTCAAAGTGGAAAGCAAAAGAATGTAAGAGGGGCCTTGAGACATGACTAATGAACAGAGGAAATGTCATTTTAGTGCCAAGAATGTCTTTCTTGTTTATTCTGGACCCTATTCGGAAATTGGCATTTTTTGAAATCTGTGTGAAATTGGCAAAATTGCTAAATTCTGACCACTGTACTGGATAGTTGAAATTGATAAATGGGTGGTTTCTTGCACTCATTTGATAGAAAAAATGGAGTTCTAGTGAAATATTCATGTTTTTTGTCGACTAGTACACTGGAATTGGCCGAAAATGGGGCTCAAAGTGGGCAAGATCGCCGATGCGTAAACATCGCCGAGACCGCTAACTTCGCGAGAGCATAATTCCGTAAGTTTTCCATCAAATTTCAAACTTTTGGTGTCATTATGATCGGGAAAAGATTCTCTATCTTTTCATAAGAGAAAATTATCTTTTTTTTTTTTTTTTTAAATTTGGCCGACCCTGATAACGAGTCTCGGAGAGAGCCTGTCGACCCTCAAAGGGTTAATAACTCTCCTCTCCTATTTATAACTATCAAATCCATTCATTCCCATGGCTTTCTCACCTTATTAATCTCACTCCAAGATTTTTTCTTATTTTCAACAAAATTTGTTTATAACATCTCACTCACTCTCTCATTTACTCTCTTTTTACATGGCTTCACCACTCTTTTAACCTCTCTCTTTCTCTCCATATACTCCTTCCTCCTTGTATCATTGCTACTTTGTAAACACCTCTCATATACTAACTTTTTCTATCTTACTGCTCATTTACATTATTCCACCAATCACTCTTCTTCCCTCTCGCACCCACTTTCCTGTAGCCACAAACTTCTTCTGAACACTCTTAACACTACATTCTTAAACTTACCCCATACATCTACCCTGTTGCCTATACTCTCACTACCCATCTATCCTCCCTAACTGCCTCCTCCTTCAGTTTATAAATCTTCACCTCTCTCTTACTTGCTGCTTCCATTTTCCTTGTATCCTATCTACCTTTTACTCTCACTGTAGCTACAACTAAAGAGTGATCTGATATATCTGTGGCACCTCTATAAATATGTACATCCTGAAGTCTACTCAACAGTCTTTTATCTACCAATACGTAGTCCAACAAACTACTGTCGTTATGCCCTATATCATACCTTGTATACTTATTTATCCTCTTCTTTCTTAAAACATGTATTACCTATAACCAAACCCCTTTCTATATAAAGTTCAATCAATGGGCCCCCATTATCATTTACACCTGGCACCCCAAACTTACCTACCACACCCTCTCTAAACATTTCTCCTACTTTAACATTTAGGTCCCCCGCCACAATTACACTCTCACTTGGTTCAAAAGTTCCTATACACCTGCTTCACATCCTCCAAAATCTGTCCATCTCTCTCCTTTCTTCTCCAGGTGCATACACATTTATTATGACCCACTTTTCGCAAACGACTCTTATTTTAACCCTTTCAGGGTTTCTGATGTACTAGTATGGCTTAGGCACCAAGGTTATTGATGTACTAGAATGCCTAAATTCTAGCGCCTTCAAATCAAGTGAGAGAAAGCTGGTAGGCCTACATATGAAAGAATGGGTCTATGTGGTCAGTGTGCACAGTATAAAAAAAAAATCCTGCAGCACACAGTGCATAATGAGAAAAAAAAAAACTCCGACCATGTTTTTGGATTAAAACAGTGATTTTGCAGTGTATTTTCTTATGGTATTTATGGTTGTATTCTAGTTTTCCTGGTCTCACTTTATAGAATGGAAGACATATTACAGAAATTGAGATGATTTTGATTGGTTTCATAATGAAAAGTACCTTGAAATTGAGCTCAAAGTAGCAGAAATGTTCGACTTTTACCAAATTTCAAAAGTAAACAAATCATGCCAAGCGTCCAATACATGTCAACTGGCGAGTCTAATATTTTTTCACAAGTGCACTGATATTATTTATACCATTTCTACACTAATGCAGTAGTCTGCATAACAGTAAATCTTCTATTTTTTGTGAGAATAAAAATTCAAAGTGGAAAGCAAAAGAGATGTAAGAGGGGCCTGGGGACATGAATAATGAACAGAGAAAATGTTATTTTAGTGCCAGGAATGCCTGTCTTGGAAATTGGCATCTTCTGAAATTTCTGTGAAATTGGCAAAATTGCCAATTTCTGACCACTTTATTGGATACTTGAAATCGGTAAATGGGTGGTTTCTTGTACTCATTCGATAAAAAAAAGTGGAGTTCTAGTGAAGCAGATATGATTTTTGTCGACTAGTACACAGAAATTGGCCGACAACAGGGCTCAAAGTGGGCGAAATCACTGATGCGTCAACATCGTCGAGACCACTAACTTCGCGAGAGCATAATTCCGTAAGTTTTCCATCAAATTTCATACTTTTGGTGTCACTATGATGGGGAAAAGATTCTCTATCATTTCATAAGAAAAAATAATTTTTTTTTTTCCAAAAAATTTTCGACCCTGAGAACGGGTTTAGGAGAGGGCCTCTCGACCCTGAAAGAGTTAATCCACATCATCCTTGAATTTATGCATTTATATTCCCTCTTCTCTTTCCATAACTGATCCTTAAACATTATTACTCCCCCTTCATTAGCTCTGTCTCAGATACTCCAAACTTAATCCCATTTATTTCTCCCTACTGAAACTCCCCTACCCTCTTCAGCTATGCTTCGCTTAGAGCTAGGACATCCAACTTCTTTTCATTCACAACACTAGCAATTTCTTTCTTATCTGCACTACATCCATGAACATTCAAACATCCCAGTTTTATGAAGTTTTTCTTTTCACGTTTTTAGTAGTTTTTACAGGAGAAGGAGTTACTAACATGGGCTAGTAACCCCTTCTTGGCATTTTAGTCACCTCCTACGATACGCATGGCTTACGGAGGAAAGATTCTTTTCCACTTCCCTATGGAGAATATGGTAATAAAAAACAAGAACCATTAACTATTAAGAAAAAAGAAAAACCTAGATATTTGTATGTATATACATACATGCATGTGCATGCCTGTGTAGTGTGACCTAAGTGTAAGTAGAAATAGCAAGATATACCTGTTATCCAGCGTGTTTATGAGACAGACAAAGGATCCCAGGTTTTGTTTTTACACTCAGTTGGCAGGATGGTAGTACCTCCCTGGGTGGTTGCTGTCTACCAACCTACAATATTCAATTAGAATATTGTGTTACCATGCTGAGAGATATAGATAGAGAGAGCAGTCTTCGACTGCTTGACAGAGTAGAAAACAGAGCAAGACGTCTCATCTCTTGCCTGGACCCACCCTGGATAGATCTGTCATTTCAGCAGAGCCTTCAACACAGGAGGGATGTGGGTAGTCTTACTGTTATTTACAAGGCCAATATTGTCAAAGTACCACACTTGGATCCAATTTGAGGACAGTGAGAAACAAGCTTCTATACCACAAGACGGGCAGAAAGCAGCAACTTCACTCTGGCTGTACCCTTCTCCAGAACATCATTTCGTCCGAGATCATTTATCCCCAGGATAACTCGAGTCTGGAACACACTTGTACAACATTATGATGTCAACAAGATAAAATCAGATGATCAAATGAAAATCCTGGCCCACAGATGGCTCCAACTTCACCCGGTTCCATACTTGTATGTTTCATAACAATAAAAATGCTTTCAAATGAGCTGATGTAGGTAACAGCTCTTAGCCTATCAATAAAGTTAGGAACCCTTAACTTGTAAATAGCTTGTCAATAAAACTAGGGATCCTTAACCTAACCTTGTCAAACCCTCTGTGTGTGTGTGTGTGTGTGTGTGTGTGTGTGAGATTATATATATATATATATATATATATATATATATATATATATATATATATATATATATATATATATATATATATATATATATATATATATATATATATATATATATATAATATATATATGCAAAAACTCAATGCACATAAAAGGACCTAAAATCTGAAATTCATTACCTGTAAATATAAAAGAAACACTACCTGTTTATAAATTAAAGTCTCTTCTCAAAGTTCACTTACTCACTCAAAACCAAATAAATACTGAATAACTGAACCATATAAATTGTATATCCTAAATGTTCCTCACAATTATATCACACAAATGTTAAACCTAACTTTGTTATTTTTTTAAATACACTACCTAACAGAATACTCCATTCTACTGAATGTACAGCAATGCATGCAACCATAGGACCTGCCTTTGTAATACTCATTTGTATTTTATAGTTATCTGTTTACAATAATGTCTTATCACTGATTTCATCATTGCTTAGTTAATCTTAAGTTAATTTTAAGCCAGCCCGTAATGCTATGCATATAAGTGGCTTTGGCATGCTGCTCTTACCTGTATTTTTTGTACCTCTGTTTGTATGCTAAAATTTCTAAATAAATAAATAAATAAATAAATAAATAAATAAATAAATATATATATATATATAATAATATATATATACATATACATTATATATATATATATATATATATATATATATATATATATATATATATATATATATATATATATATATATATATATATATATATATATATAACATAATATGGTACAGAAGATCCAGGAGATACACTATTGATATAAAGGTGGCACATACGGTACATGTTGTTACGTGTGTATCACCGATTATAAGGCGAAAATCTCATCCAGCTCCTCAGAGCTGGGGCGTGTGCCCAAAATACAGCAGGCATTACCCCTTTGAACAGCCGCACTGAGCCGCTGGAACAGAAAACTAGCTGCCCTGGGATCCCTAGTTACCCTGATGAGTCTTTTTCCCAGCTCCTTAAGGAATTTAGATGCACTCTTTCCCCATGAGCCAAGGGTCTCTGAGCCTATGGGAACAAACATATAATGATGGGCAAGTTCTCCATATTTTCTAGACTTTTGGGACTCCCTGAAGCTGGCAGCTGCCCCTCCTTCCTCCCTGGTGTATTGGAGATAGGTATCAGCCAAGGTAGATGCACATGTATAGTCCCACACCACCTGCTTCCCATCTGTCCAGGCTTGAAGGGTGATACCATCTGGACGCTTCTGGCTGCCATCAGATCTGCATAGTTGGGGTGGCTCCCTTACTGCTGGGCATCCAGCTGTTGTGAGGCTCCTCTTGATAATGTTATTAACCTCCTCATGTCTTGCAATCTTTCCCTCGGATTTACGGCACACAAGACCATGGTACCCGAATCGGTCTGCTGCTTCACTGCCACAAATACACCTGTGTTCGGCGAGAATAGGGGTGGCAAGTCGAAGGGCAACACCGATGCGGATGGTCTGTGGGTCGAGACGTGTGCCAAGGCTGGAGTTGGGAACAGCCAACAGAAAGTCCCCAGCATGAGGGGCTCTCACTGCCAGGAGGCGGGCTCTATCCTTCCCTGACACACTCTGAAGCATTGTTGAGGCAATATTTTCCACTATTGGACCATCCCAGTGCGATTGTTTGTAGTTGTTGGGGGGAGCAGGTCTGGCTCCAGAGCCCGTTAGATTATCCCAGATCATTGCTCCGTCAGTGAATTTTTGATCCTGGACTCCTATCTTGTCCCTAAGATGTTCAGGGAGAATCGCTGCTACAAGCTCTCTGGATGCAATACACGAGGACAGAAAAGCAGGTAACGCAATCTGTGATGACTTGCGGACACCAATGCCTCCTAGTCTGACTGGAAGTGTAGCTTGGTTCCACTGCCCGTCTTCTAGAGTAAGGTTAAGTACTTTCGTAAAAATCTGCCTCAGAATACTGTCATATTCGTGCAGTATAGGGTTATCATATGAAGGTGCACATCTTAGGAAATATGTCAACCTGGGCAGACTCAAGCACTTTGTGAGAAGGTACAAGGCATCGTGGGTGTCCAGATTGCCTATTCGTTGTTCCATCCTCCTTAACTCTTCCAATTTCTTCCTGAGAATTGTGTCAATGGCATTGCTTCCCAGAGGTGCTCCTAGCAAGACACTATTTGTGGGGGCAATGACTGCTGCTCCTGGTAGTTTTGATCTCACTGCATTTATCACTTGTTGACTGACTGAGATGATTTCACATTTGGATGGATTCAGGATGAGACCCATTTCCTGTCCCCGTGTCATTACCTGTGTAAGGTCATGTAGGAGGGACTCTTTTGTACCTGCTAGTGTGCCATCATCTAGGAACCAGATGTTTAGCTCGCTGGTCAGTCTGACTGTGATTTCCCTAACTGCTATACAGAAGAGAAATGGTGCAAGAGGATCTCCTTGTTGGACACCCTCCGATGATGTAATTTCATGCTCTCCAAAGAGAAGCATTGATTCCTTGCTATACCCGGCTGAAACAAAAGGGAAGAGACCAGGGAAATGTTCTTGTACTGCTGCTAATACCACGTCTCTTTTCAGGAGATTGAACGCATTATTGAAATCTAATTTTACCACTGCATTGTCCTCAGGCAGGTTGTTGATATACGCCCTTGTTGCATGAACCGCTGCTTCACTTCCTTGAGAGACCCCAAAGCCAAGCTGGTTTGGTTGAAGCATCATGGCTGCCTGTGCACGAATACTTCGGACAGCAGCTTTGGATACGAGGCGGCGTAAGGTGTTGCCTACTGCAATTGGCCGAATTCCTCCATCCTTCTTTTTAAGTGCACAAAGTGTTGCACCAAAAAAGAAAGGTCTAATTTCATCAGGGATCAGACCAGCCAAGGAATTGTTGACGAACCTTGTGATCTCTGAAAGCAGTGTCTCTGCAATTTCCCCAATAACTGGATTAACCATTTCCTTTAAATGCTGTGGCCTTATTCCGGTGTAACCCCCAGCAGAGCCAGATGGGAACGACATTATTGCTTTGTAAATGTCTGAGTCTTCCACTATCAATGGTTCCATAGTGGGGACAGAGGTGTTGGACCTGTTGGTGGCACTGGTTTCCCTGGCAGGGTGCTTTCCTCTAAGTGCTTCAGCCGTGTCAGCATCCCTGGGAGCAACTGTATCTTCACTGGTAATAATTCTTATTGCCCCCACTGTGTTGCCCTCTTCAATTTTCTTGCTCACCTGGAGCAATATATATATAATATATATATATAATATATATATATTATATATAATATATATATGTAATATATATCTAATATATATATATAATATACATATAATATATATAATATATAGACAATATATATATATATATAATATATATATATATATATATATATATATATATATATATATATATATATATATATATATATATATATATATATATATATATATATATATATATATATATATTTTCAACAAGTCGGCCGTCTCCCACCGAGGCAGGGTGACCCAGAAAAGAAAGAAAATCCCCAAAATGAAAATACTTTCATCATCATTCAACACTTTCACCACACTCACACATTATCACTGTTTTTGCAGAGGTGTTCAGAATACAACAGTTTAGAAGCATACACATATAAAGATACACAACATATCCCTCCAAACTGCCAATATCCCAAACCCCTCCTTTAAAGTGCAGGCATTGTACTTCCCATTTCCAGGACTCAAGTCCGACTGTATGAAAATAACCAGTTTCCCTGAACCCCTTCACTAAATATTACCCTGCTCACACTCCAACAGATCGTCAGGTCCCAAGTACCATTCGTCTCCATTCACTCCTATCTAACACGCTCACTGGAAGTCCAAGCCCCTTGCCCACAAAACCTCCTTTACCCCCTCTCTCCAACCCTTTCGAGGACGACCCCTACCCCGCCTTCCTTCCCCTATAGATTTATATGCTTTCCATGTCATTCTACTTTGATTCATTCTCTCTAAATGACCAAACCACCTCAACAACCCCTCTTCTGCCCTCTGACTAATACTTTTATTAACTCCACACCTTTTCCTAATTTCCACACTCCGAATTTTCTGCATAATATTTACACCACACATTGCCCTTGAACAGGACATCTCCACTGCCTCCAACCGTCTCCTCGCTGCTGCATTTACCACCCACGCTTCACACCCATATAAGAGTGTTGGTACTACTATACTTTCATACATTCCCTTCTTTGCCTCCATAGATAACGTTTTTTGACTCCACACATACCTCAACGCACCACTCACCTTTTTTCCCTCATCAATTCTATGATTAACCTCATCCTTCATAAATCCATCCGCCGACACGTCAACTCCCAAGTATCTGAAAACATTCACTTCTTCCATACTCCTCCTCCCCAATTTGATATCCAATTTTTCTTTATCTAAATCATTTGATACCCTCATCACCTTACTCTTTTCTATGTTCACTTTCAACTTTCTACCTTTACACACATTCTCAAACTCATCCACTAACCTTTGCAATTTTTCTTTAGAATCTCCCATAAGCACAGTATCATCAGCAAAAAGTAACTGTGTCAATTCCCATTTTGAATTTGATTCCCCAAAATTTAATCCCACCCCTCTCCCGAACGCCCTAGCATTTACTTCCTTTACAACCCCATCTATAAATATATTAAACTACCATGGTGACATTACACATCCCTGTCTAAGACCTACTTTTACCGGGAAGTAGTCTCCCTCTCTTCTACACACCCTAACCTGAGCCTCACTATCCTCATAAAAACTCTTTACAGCATTTAATAACTTACCACCTATTCCATATACTTGCAACATCTGCCACATTGCTCCTCTATCCACTCTATCATATGCCTTTTCTAAATCCATAAATGCAATAAAAACTCCCTACCTTTATCTAAATACTGTTCACATATATGCTTCAATGTAAACACTTGATCTACACATCCCCTACCCACTCTGAAACCTCCTTGCTCATTCGCAATCCTACATTCTGTCTTACCTCTAATTCTTTCAATTATAATCCTACCGTACACTTTTCCTGGTATAATCAGTAAACTTATTCCTCTATAATTGTTACAGTCTCTTTTGTCCCCTTTCCCTTTATATAAAGGGACTATACGTGCTCTCCGCCAATCCCTAGGTACCTTCCCCTCTTTCATACATTTATTAAACAAAAGTACCAACCACTCCAACACTATATCCCCCCCTGCTTTTAACATTTCTGTCATGATCCCATCAGTTCCAGCTGCTTTACCCCCTTTCATTCTACGTAATGCCTCACGTACCTCCCCCACACTTACATTCTGCTCTTCTTCACTCCTAAAAGATGGTATACCTCCCTGACTAGTGCATGAAATTACTGCCTCTGTTTCTTCCTTAACATTTAAAAGTTCCTCAAAATATTCTCGCCATATACCTAATACCTCCATCTCCCCATCTACTAACTCCCCTACTCTGTTTTTAACTGACAAATCCATACTTTCCCTAGGCTTTCTTAGCTTGTTTAACTCACTCCAAAATTTTTTCTTATTTTCATTAAAATTTCTTGACAGTGCCTCTCCAACTCTATCATCTGCTCTCCTTTTGCACTCTCTCACCACTCTCTTTACCTTTCTTTTACTCTCCATATACTCTGCTCTTCTTATAACACTTCTGCTTTGTAAAAATCTCTCATAAGCTACCTTTTTCTCTTTTATCACACCCTTTACTTCATCATTCCACCAATCACTCCTCTTTCCTCCTGCCCCCACCCTCCTATAACCACAAACTTCTGCCCCACATTCTAATACTGCATTTTTAAAACTCATCCAACCCTCTTCAACCCTCCCCCCACTACTCATCTTTGCACTAGCCCACCTTTCTGCCAATAGTCGCTTATATATCACCCGAACTTCCTCCTCCCTTAGTTTATACACTTTCACCTCCCTCTTACTTTTTGTTGCCACCTTCCTCTTTTCCCATCTACCTCTTACTCTAACTGTAGCTACAACTAAATAATGATCCGATATATCAGTTGCCCCTCTATGAACATGTACATCCTGGAGCCTACCCATCAACCTTTTATCCACCAATACATAATCTAATAAACTACTTTCATTACGTGCTACATCATACCTTGTATATTTATTTATCCTCTTTTTCATAAAATATGTATTACTTATTACCAAATCTCTTTCTACACATAGCTCGATTAAAGGCTCCCCATTTACATTTACCCCTGGCACCCCAAATTTACCTACTACTCCCTCCATAACATTTTTACCCACTTTAGCATTGAAATCCCCAACCACCATTAATCTCACACTTGATTCAAAACTCCCCACGCATTCACTCAACATTTCCCAAAATCTCTCTCTCTCCTCAACACTTCTCTCTTCTCCAGGTGCATACACGCTTATTATAACCCACTTTTCACATCCAATCTTTATTTTACTCCACATAATCCTTGAATTAATACATTTATAGTCCCTCTTTTCCTGCCATAGCTTATCTTTCAACATTATTGCTACTCCTTCTTTAGCTCTAACTCTATTTGAAACCCCTGACCTAATCCCATTTATTCCTCTCCATTAAAACTCTCCCACCCCCTTCAGCTTTGTTTCACTTAATGCCAGGACATACAGCTTCTTCTCATTCATAACATCCACAATCATCTCTTTCTTATCATTTGCACAACATCCACACACATTCTGACTTCCCACTTTAACAATTTTCTTCTTCTTATTCTTTTTAGTAATCTTTACAGGAAAAGGGGTTACTAGCCCATTGTTCCCGGCATTTTAGTTGACTTTTACAGCACGCATGGCTTACGGAGGAAAGATTCATATTCCACTTCCCCATGGATATAAAAGGAAAAGTAATAAGACCAAGAACTATTAAGATAAAATCAAAGAAAACTC